>NW_026912982.1:0-14934 GCF_034315485.1 Pezoporus occidentalis | reverse complement strand
CAGCAACTCAGTCAGCACAGAAAGAACAGTGGCATCTGCTCCCACAGCAGAAGAACCAGCAGGGAAAGCTAGTGCTGGGCCTCTTCAGCACACAGGCTGCTTTGCAATGGTGTCACCATCATTGCAGTCTCTCCTCGGTTTCATACCTAAAAGTCCATTTGAATCCAAATTCTCAGCTGGTCGCTCTCAGCTGCCCAGCAGCACAGTGAGTACAGCACGAACGTTTGGCCTCTGCTCCCACAGCAGAAGAGCTAGGATTGAAAGCTTGTGCTGGACCTGTTCAGCACACAATCACCTTTACATTGGTGCATCCATCGTTGCTTTCACTGCTCCCTTTCATACAGGAAAAGCATTTGAATGGAATCAGTTCAGAGCCTGCTCTCTGCTGCGCAGCAACACAGTCAGCACAGAAAGAACAGTGGCATCTGCTCCCACAGCAGAAGAACCAGCAGGGAAAGCTAGTGCTGGGCCTCTTCAGCACACAGGCTGCTTTGCAACGGTGTCACCATCATTGCAGTCTCTCCTCGGTTTCATACCTAAAACTCCATTTGAATCCAAATTCTCAGCTGGTCTCTCTCAGCTGCAGGCAGCACAGTGAGTACAGCACGAACGTTTGGCTTCTGCTCCCACAGCAGAAGAGCCAGGATTGAAAGCTTGTGCTGGACCTGTTCAGCACACAATCACCTTTACATTGGTGCATCCATCGTTGCTTTCACTGCTCCCTTTCATACAGGAAAAGCATTTGAATGGAATCAGTTCAGAGCCTGCTCTCTGCTGCGCAGCAACACAGTCAGCACAGAAAGAACAGTGGCATCTGCTCCCACAGCAGAAGAACCAGCAGGGAAAGCTAGTGCTGGGCCTCTTCAGCACACAGGCTGCTTTGCAACGGTGTCACCATCATTGCAGTCTCTCCTCGGTTTCATACCTAAAAGTCCATTTGAATCCAAATTCTCAGCTGGTCGCTTTCAGCTGCCCAGCAGCACAGTGAGTACAGCACGAACGTTTGGCCTCTGCTCCCACAGCAGAAGAGCCAGGATTGAAAGCTTGTGCTGGACCTGTTCAGCACACAATCACCTTTACATTGGTGCATCCATCGTTGCTTTCACTGCTCCCTTTCATACAGGAAAAGCATTTGAATGGAATCAGTTCAGAGCCTGCTCTCTGCTGCGCAGCAACACAGTCAGCACAGAATGAACAGTGGCATCTGCTCCCACAGCAGAAGAACCAGCAGGGAAAGCTAGTGCTGGGCCTCTTCAGCACACAGGCTGCTTTGCAACGGTGTCACCATCATTGCAGTCTCTCCTCGGTTTCATACCTAAAACTCCATTTGAATCCAAATTCTCAGCTGGTCGCTTTCAGCTGCCCAGCAGCACAGTGAGTACAGCACGAACGTTTGGCTTCTGCTCCCACAGCAGAAGAGCCAGGATTGAAAGCTGGTGCTGGACCTGTTCAGCACACAATCACCTTTACATTGGTGCATCCATCGTTGCTTTCACTGCTCCCTTTCATACAGGAAAAGCATTTGAATGGAATCAGTTCAGAGCCTGCTCTCTGCTGCGCAGCAACACAGTCAGCACAGAAAGAACAGTGGCATCTGCTCCCACAGCAGAAGAACCAGCAGGGAAAGCTAGTGCTGGGCCTCTTCAGCACACAGGCTGCTTTGCAATGGTGTCACCATCATTGCAGTCTCTCCTCGGTTTCATACCTAAAACTCCATTTGAATCCAAATTCTCAGCTGGTCTCTCTCAGCTGCCCAGCAGCACAGTGAGTACAGCACGAACGTTTGGCCTCTGCTCCCACAGCAGAAGAGCCAGGATTGAAAGCTTGTGCTGGACCTGTTCAGCACACAATCACCTTTACATTGGTGCATCCATCGTTGCTTTCACTGCTCCCTTTCATACAGGAAAAGCATTTGAATGGAATCAGTTCAGAGCCTGCTCTCTGCTGCGCAGCAACACAGTCAGCACAGAATGAACAGTGGCATCTGCTCCCACAGCAGAAGAACCAGCAGGGAAAGCTAGTGCTGGGCCTCTTCAGCACACAGGCTGCTTTGCAACGGTGTCACCATCATTGCAGTCTCTCCTCGGTTTCATACCTAAAACTCCATTTGAATCCAAATTCTCAGCTGGTCTCTCTCAGCTGCCCAGCAGCACAGTGAGTACAGCACGAACGTTTGGCTTCTGCTCCCACAGCAGAAGAGCCAGGATTGAAAGCTTGTGCTGGACCTGTTCAGCACACAATCACCTTTACATTGGTGCATCCATCGTTGCTTTCACTGCTCCCTTTCATACAGGAAAAGCATTTGAATGGAATCAGTTCAGAGCCTGCTCTCTGCTGCGCAGCAACACAGTCAGCACAGAAAGAACAGTGGCATCTGCTCCCACAGCAGAAGAACCAGCAGGGAAAGCTAGTGCTGGGCCTCTTCAGCACACAGGCTGCTTTGCAACGGTGTCACCATCATTGCAGTCTCTCCTCGGTTTCATACCTAAAACTCCATTTGAATCCAAATTCTCAGCTGGTCTCTCTCAGCTGCCAGCAGCACAGTGAGTACAGCACGAACGTTTGGCCTCTGCTCCCACAGCAGAAGAGCCAGGATTGAAAGCTTGTGCTGGACCTGTTCAGCACACAATCACCTTTACATCGGTGCATCCATCGTTGCTTTCACTGCTCCCTTTCATACAGGAAAAGCA
This sequence comes from Pezoporus occidentalis, assembly GCF_034315485.1. NCBI lineage: Eukaryota > Metazoa > Chordata > Aves > Psittaciformes > Psittacidae > Pezoporus > Pezoporus occidentalis. The sequence goes on along the minus strand of NW_026912982.1, from coordinate 12,244 downwards.
TTTGAATGGAATCAGTTCAGAGCCTGCTCTCTGCTGCGCAGCAACACAGTCAGCACAGAATGAACAGTGGCATCTGCTCCCACAGCAGAAGAACCAGCAGGGAAAGCTAGTGCTGGGCCTCTTCAGCACACAGGCTGCTTTGCAACGGTGTCACCATCATTGCAGTCTCTCCTCGGTTTCATACCTAAAACTCCATTTGAATCCAAATTCTCAGCTGGTCGCTCTCTCAGCTGCCCAGCAGCACAGTGAGTACAGCACGAACGTTTGGCCTCTGCTCCCACAGCAGAAGAGCCAGGATTGAAAGCTTGTGCTGGACCTGTTCAGCACACAATCACCTTTACATCGGTGCATCCATCGTTGCTTTCACTGCTCCCTTTCATACAGGAAAAGCATTTGAATGGAATCAGTTCAGAGCCTGCTCTCTGCTGGCAGCAACACAGTCAGCACAGAATGAACAGTGGCATCTGCTCCCACAGCAGAAGAACCAGCAGGGAAAGCTAGTGCTGGGCCTCTTCAGCACACAGGCTGCTTTGCAACGGTGTCACCATCATTGCAGTCTCTCCTCGGTTTCATACCTAAAACTCCATTTGAATCCAAATTCTCAGCTGGTCGCTTTCAGCTGCCCAGCAGCACAGTGAGTACAGCACGAACGTTTGGCTTCTGCTCCCACAGCAGAAGAGCCAGGATTGAAAGCTGGTGCTGGACCTGTTCAGCACACAATCACCTTTACATCGGTGCATCCATCGTTGCTTTCACTGCTCCCTTTCATACAGGAAAAGCATTTGAATGGAATCAGTTCAGAGCCTGCTCTCTGCTGCGCAGCAACACAGTCAGCACAGCAATGCAGCAACTCAGTCAGCACAGAAAGAACAGTGGCATCTGCTCCCACAGCAGAAGAACCAGCAGGGAAAGCTAGTGCTGGGCCTCTTCAGCACACAGGCTGCTTTGCAATGGTGTCACCATCATTGCAGTCTCTCCTCGCTTTCATACCTAAAAGTCCATTTGAATCCAAATTCTCAGCTGGTCGCTTTCGGCTGCCCAGCAGCACAGTGAGTACAGCACGAACGTTTGGCCTCTGCTCCCACAGCAGAAGAGCCAGGATTGAAAGCTTGTGCTGGACCTGTTCAGCACACAATCACCTTTACATTGGTGCATCCATCGTTGCTTTCACTGCTCCCTTTCATACAGGAAAAGCATTTGAATGGAATCAGTTCAGAGCCTGCTCTCTGCTGCGCAGCAACACAGTCAGCACAGAATGAACAGTGGCATCTGCTCCCACAGCAGAAGAACCAGCAGGGAAAGCTAGTGCTGGGCCTCTTCAGCACACAGGCTGCTTTGCAACGGTGTCACCATCATTGCAGTCTCTCCTCGGTTTCATACCTAAAACTCCATTTGAATCCAAATTCTCAGCTGGTCTCTCTCAGCTGCAGGCAGCACAGTGAGTACAGCACGAACGTTTGGCTTCTGCTCCCACAGCAGAAGAGCCAGGATTGAAAGCTTGTGCTGGACCTGTTCAGCACACAATCACCTTTACATCGGTGCATCCATCGTTGCTTTCGCTGCTCCCTTTCATACAGGAAAATCATTTGAATGGAATCAGTAAAGAGCCTGCTCTCTGCTGCGCAGCAACACAGTCAGCACAGAATGAACAGTGGCATCTGCTCCCACAGCAGAAGAACCAGCAGGGAAAGCTAGTGCTGGGCCTCTTCAGCACACAGGCTGCTTTGCAACGGTGTCACCATCATTGCAGTCTCTCCTCGGTTTCATACCTAAAACTCCATTTGAATCCAAATTCTCAGCTGGTCGCTTTCAGCTGCCCAGCAGCCCAGTGAGTACAGCACGAACGTTTGGCCTCTGCTCCCACAGCAGAAGTGTCAGGATTGAAAGCTGGTGCTGGACCTGTTCAGCACACAATCACCTTTACATTGGTGCATCCATCGTTGCTTTCACTGCTCCCTTTCATACAGGAAAAGCATTTGAATGGAATCAGTTCAGAGCCTGCTCTCTGCTGGCAGCAACTCAGTCAGCACAGAAAGAACAGTGGCATCTGCTCCCACAGCAGAAGAACCAGCAGGGAAAGCTAGTGCTGGGCCTCTTCAGCACACAGGCTGCTTTGCAACGGTGTCACCATCATTGCAGTCTCTCCTCGGTTTCATACCTAAAAGTCCATTTGAATCCAAATTCTCAGCTGGTCGCTTTCAGCTGCCCAGCAGCACAGTGAGTACAGCACGAACGTTTGGCCTCTGCTCCCACAGCAGAAGAGCCAGGATTGAAAGCTTGTGCTGGACCTGTTCAGCACACAATCACCTTTACATTGGTGCATCCATCGTTGCTTTCACTGCTCCCTTTCATACAGGAAAAGCATTTGAATGGAATCAGTTCAGAGCCTGCTCTCTGCTGCGCAGCAACTCAGTCAGCACAGAATGAACAGTGGCATCTGCTCCCACAGCAGAAGAACCAGCAGGGAAAGCTAGTGCTGGGCCTCTTCAGCACACAGGCTGCTTTGCAACGGTGTCACCATCATTGCAGTCTCTCCTCGGTTTCATACCTAAAACTCCATTTGAATCCAAATTCTCAGCTGGTCTCTCTCAGCTGCAGGCAGCACACTGAGTACAGCACGAACGTTTGGCTTCTGCTCCCACAGCAGAAGAGCTAGGATTGAAAGCTGGTGCTGGACCTGTTCAGCACACAATCACCTTTACATTGGTGCATCCATCGTTGCTTTCACTGCTCCCTTTCATACAGGAAAAGCATTTGAATGGAATCAGTTCAGAGCCTGCTCTCTGCTGCGCAGCAACACAGTCAGCACAGAAAGAACAGTGGCATCTGCTCCCACAGCAGAAGAACCAGCAGGGAAAGCTAGTGCTGGGCCTCTTCAGCACACAGGCTGCTTTGCAACGGTGTCACCATCATTGCAGTCTCTCCTCGGTTTCATACCTAAAAGTCCATTTGAATCCAAATTCTCAGCTGGTCGCTTTCAGCTGCCCAGCAGCACAGTGAGTACAGCACGAACGTTTGGCCTCTGCTCCCACAGCAGAAGAGCCAGGATTGAAAGCTTGTGCTGGACCTGTTCAGCACACAATCACCTTTACATCGGTGCATCCATCGTTGCTTTCACTGCTCCCTTTCATACAGGAAAAACATTTGAATGGAATCAGTTCAGAGCCTGCTCTCTGCTGGCAGCAACACAGTCAGCACAGAATGAACAGTGGCATCTGCTCCCACAGCAGAAGAACCAGCAGGGAAAGCTAGTGCTGGGCCTCTTCAGCACACAGGCTGCTTTGCAACGGTGTCACCATCATTGCAGTCTCTCCTCGGTTTCATACCTAAAACTCCATTTGAATCCAAATTCTCAGCTGGTCGCTTTCAGCTGCCCAGCAGCATAGTGAGTACAGCACGAACGTTTGGCCTCTGCTCCCACAGCAGAAGAGCCAGGATTGAAAGCTTGTGCTGGACCTGTTCAGCACACAATCACCTTTACATCGGTGCATCCATCGTTGCTTTCACTGCTCCCTTTCATACAGGAAAAGCATTTGAATGGAATCAGTTCGGAGCCTGCTCTCTGCTGGCAGCAACACAGTCAGCACAGAATGAACAGTGGCATCTGCTCCCACAGCAGAAGAACCAGCAGGGAAAGCTAGTGCTGGGCCTCTTCAGCACACAGGCTGCTTTGCAACGGTGTCACCATCATTGCAGTCTCTCCTCGGTTTCATACCTAAAAGTCCATTTGAATCCAAATTCTCAGCTGGTCGCTTTCAGCTGCCCAGCAGCACAGTGAGTACAGCACGAACGTTTGGCTTCTGCTCCCACAGCAGAAGAGCCAGGATTGAAAGCTGATGCTGGACCTGTTCAGCACACAATCACCTTTATATTGGTGCATCCATCGTTGCTTTCACTGCTCCCTTTCATACAGGAAAAGCATTTGAATGGAATCAGTTCAGAGCCTGCTCTCTGCTGCGCAGCAACACAGTCAGCACAGAATGAACAGTGGCATCTGCTCCCACAGCAGAAGAACCAGCAGGGAAAGCTAGTGCTGGGCCTCTTCAGCACACAGGCTGCTTTGCAACGGTGTCACCATCATTGCAGTCTCTCCTCGGTTTCATACCTAAAACTCCATTTGAATCCAAATTCTCAGCTGGTCTCTCTCAGCTGCAGCAGCACAGTGAGTACAGCACGAACGTTTGGCCTCTGCTCCCACAGCAGAAGAGCCAGGATTGAAAGCTGGTGCTGGACCTGTTCAGCACACAATCACCTTTACATTGGTGCATCCATCGTTGCTTTCACTGCTCCCTTTCATACAGGAAAAGCATTTGAATGGAATCAGTTCAGAGCCTGCTCTCTGCTGCGCAGCAACACAGTCAGCACAGAATGAACAGTGGCATCTGCTCCCACAGCAGAAGAACCAGCAGGGAAAGCTAGTGCTGGGCCTCTTCAGCACACAGGCTGCTTTGCAACGGTGTCACCATCATTGCAGTCTCTCCTCGGTTTCATACCTAAAACTCCATTTGAATCCAAATTCTCAGCTGGTCTCTCTCAGCTGCAGGCAGCACAGTGAGTACAGCACGAACGTTTGGCTTCTGCTCCCACAGCAGAAGAGCCAGGATTGAAAGCTTGTGCTGGACCTGTTCAGCACACAATCACCTTTACATCGGTGCATCCATCGTTGCTTTCGCTGCTCCCTTTCATACAGGAAAATCATTTGAATGGAATCAGTAAAGAGCCTGCTCTAACGTTTGGCCTCTGCTCCCACAGCAGAAGTGTCAGGATTGAAAGCTGGTGCTGGACCTGTTCAGCACACAATCACCTTTACATTGGTGCATCCATCGTTGCTTTCACTGCTCCCTTTCATACAGGAAAAGCATTTGAATGGAATCAGTTCAGAGCCTGCTCTCTGCTGGCAGCAACTCAGTCAGCACAGAATGAACAGTGGCATCTGCTCCCACAGCAGAAGAACCAGCAGGGAAAGCTAGTGCTGGGCCTCTTCAGCACACAGGCTGCTTTGCAACGGTGTCACCATCATTGCAGTCTCTCCTCGGTTTCATACCTAAAAGTCCATTTGAATCCAAATTCTCAGCTGGTCGCTTTCAGCTGCCCAGCAGCACAGTGAGTACAGCACGAACGTTTGGCTTCTGCTCCCACAGCAGAAGAGCCAGGATTGAAAGCTGGTGCTGGACCTGTTCAGCACACAATCACCTTTACATTGGTGCATCCATCGTTGCTTTCACTGCTCCCTTTCATACAGGAAAAGCATTTGAATGGAATCAGTTCAGAGCCTGCTCTCTGCTGCGCAGCAACACAGTCAGCACAGAAAGAACAGTGGCATCTGCTCCCACAGCAGAAGAACCAGCAGGGAAAGCTAGTGCTGGGCCTCTTCAGCACACAGGCTGCTTTGCAACGGTGTCACCATCATTGCAGTCTCTCCTCGGTTTCATACCTAAAACTCCATTTGAATCCAAATTCTCAGCTGGTCTCTCTCAGCTGCAGGCAGCACAGTGAGTACAGCACGAACGTTTGGCTTCTGCTCCCACAGCAGAAGAGCCAGGATTGAAAGCTTGTGCTGGACCTGTTCAGCACACAATCACCTTTACATTGGTGCATCCATCGTTGCTTTCACTGCTCCCTTTCATACAGGAAAAGCATTTGAATGGAATCAGTTCAGAGCCTGCTCTCTGCTGCGCAGCAACACAGTCAGCACAGAAAGAACAGTGGCATCTGCTCCCACAGCAGAAGAACCAGCAGGGAAAGCTAGTGCTGGGCCTCTTCAGCACACAGGCTGCTTTGCAACGGTGTCACCATCATTGCAGTCTCTCCTCGGTTTCATACCTAAAAGTCCATTTGAATCCAAATTCTCAGCTGGTCGCTTTCAGCTGCCCAGCAGCACAGTGAGTACAGCACGAACGTTTGGCTTCTGCTCCCACAGCAGAAGAGCCAGGATTGAAAGCTGGTGCTGGACCTGTTCAGCACACAATCACCTTTACATCGGTGCATCCATCGTTGCTTTCACTGCTCCCTTTCATACAGGAAAAGCATTTGAATGGAATCAGTTCAGAGCCTGCTCTCTGCTGCGCAGCAACACAGTCAGCACAGAAAGAACAGTGGCATCTGCTCCCACAGCAGAAGAACCAGCAGGGAAAGCTAGTGCTGGGCCTCTTCAGCACACAGGCTGCTTTGCAACGGTGTCACCATCATTGCAGTCTCTCCTCGGTTTCATACCTAAAAGTCCATTTGAATCCAAATTCTCAGCTGGTCGCTCTCAGCTGCCCAGCAGCACAGTGAGTACAGCACGAACGTTTGGCCTCTGCTCCCACAGCAGAAGAGCCAGGATTGAAAGCTGGTGCTGGACCTGTTCAGCACACAATCACCTTTACATCGGTGCATCCATCGTTGCTTTCACTGCTCCCTTTCATACAGGAAAAGCATTTGAATGGAATCAGTTCAGAGCCTGCTCTCTGCTGCGCAGCAACACAGTCAGCACAGAATGAACAGTGGCATCTGCTCCCACAGCAGAAGAACCAGCAGGGAAAGCTAGTGCTGGGCCTCTTCAGCACACAGGCTGCTTTGCAACGGTGTCACCATCATTGCAGTCTCTCCTCGGTTTCATACCTAAAAGTCCATTTGAATCCAAATTCTCAGCTGGTCGCTTTCAGCTGCCCAGCAGCACAGTGAGTACAGCACGAACGTTTGGCTTCTGCTCCCACAGCAGAAGAGCCAGGATTGAAAGCTGATGCTGGACCTGTTCAGCACACAATCACCTTTATATTGGTGCATCCATCGTTGCTTTCACTGCTCCTTTTCATACAGGAAAATCATTTGAATGGAATCAGTTCAGAGCCTGCTCTCTGCTGCGCAGCAACACAGTCAGCACAGAATGAACAGTGGCATCTGCTCCCACAGCAGAAGAACCAGCAGGGAAAGCTAGTGCTGGGCCTCTTCAGCACACAGGCTGCTTTGCAACGGTGTCACCATCATTGCAGTCTCTCCTCGGTTTCATACCTAAAACTCCATTTGAATCCAAATTCTCAGCTGGTCTCTCTCAGCTGCAGGCAGCACAGTGAGTACAGCACGAACGTTTGGCTTCTGCTCCCACAGCAGAAGAGCTAGGATTGAAAGCTGGTGCTGGACCTGTTCAGCACACAATCACCTTTACATTGGTGCATCCATCGTTGCTTTCACTGCTCCCTTTCATACAGGAAAAGCATTTGAATGGAATCAGTTCAGAGCCTGCTCTCTGCTGCGCAGCAACACAGTCAGCACAGAAAGAACAGTGGCATCTGCTCCCACAGCAGAAGAACCAGCAGGGAAAGCTAGTGCTGGGCCTCTTCAGCACACAGGCTGCTTTGCAACGGTGTCACCATCATTGCAGTCTCTCCTCGGTTTCATACCTAAAACTCCATTTGAATCCAAATTCTCAGCTGGTCGCTTTCAGCTGCCCAGCAGCACAGTGAGTACAGCACGAACGTTTGGCTTCTGCTCCCACAGCAGAAGAGCCAGGATTGAAAGCTGGTGCTGGACCTGTTCAGCACACAATCACCTTTACATTGGTGCATCCATCGTTGCTTTCACTGCTCCCTTTCATACAGGAAAAGCATTTGAATGGAATCAGTTCAGAGCCTGCTCTCTGCTGCGCAGCAACACAGTCAGCACAGAATGAACAGTGGCATCTGCTCCCACAGCAGAAGAACCAGCAGGGAAAGCTAGTGCTGGGCCTCTTCAGCACACAGGCTGCTTTGCAACGGTGTCACCATCATTGCAGTCTCTCCTCGGTTTCATACCTAAAAGTCCATTTGAATCCAAATTCTCAGCTGGTCTCTCTCAGCTGCCCAGCAGCACAGTGAGTACAGCACGAACGTTTGGCCTCTGCTCCCACAGCAGAAGAGCCAGGATTGAAAGCTTGTGCTGGACCTGTTCAGCACACAATCACCTTTACATCGGTGCATCCATCGTTGCTTTCACTGCTCCCTTTCATACAGGAAAAGCATTTGAATGGAATCAGTTCAGAGCCTGCTCTCTGCTGCGCAGCAACACAGTCAGCACAGAATGAACAGTGGCATCTGCTCCCACAGCAGAAGAACCAGCAGGGAAAGCTAGTGCTGGGCCTCTTCAGCACACAGGCTGCTTTGCAACGGTGTCACCATCATTGCAGTCTCTCCTCGGTTTCATACCTAAAACTCCATTTGAATCCAAATTCACAAGAAGCACACTGCAGCACGAACGTACAGCAGAAGAGCTTGAAAGCTGGTGCTGGACCTGTTCAGCACACAATCACCTTTACATTGGTGCATCCATCGTTGCTTTCACTGCTCCCTTTCATACAGGAAAAGCATTTGAATGGAATCAGTTCAGAGCCTGCTCTCTGCTGCGCAGCAACACAGTCAGCACAGAAAGAACAGTGGCATCTGCTCCCACAGCAGAAGAACCAGCAGGGAAAGCTAGTGCTGGGCCTCTTCAGCACACAGGCTGCTTTGCAACGGTGTCACCATCATTGCAGTCTCTCCTCGGTTTCATACCTAAAAGTCCATTTGAATCCAAATTCTCAGCTGGTCGCTTTCAGCTGCCCAGCAGCACAGTGAGTACAGCACGAACGTTTGGCTTCTGCTCCCACAGCAGAAGAGCCAGGATTGAAAGCTGGTGCTGGACCTGTTCAGCACACAATCACCTTTACATTGGTGCATCCATCGTTGCTTTCACTGCTCCCTTTCATACAGGAAAAGCATTTGAATGGAATCAGTTCAGAGCCTGCTCTCTGCTGCGCAGCAACACAGTCAGCACAGAATGAACAGTGGCATCTGCTCCCACAGCAGAAGAACCAGCAGGGAAAGCTAGTGCTGGGCTTCTTCAGCACACAAGCTGCTTTGCAACGGTGTCACCATCATTGCAGTCTCTCCTCGGTTTCATACCTAAAACTCCATTTGAATCCAAATTCTCAGCTGGTCTCTCTCAGCTGCAGGCAGCACAGTGAGTACAGCACGAACGTTTGGCTTCTGCTCCCACAGCAGAAGAGCCAGGATTGAAAGCTTGTGCTGGACCTGTTCAGCACACAATCACATTTACATCGGTGCATCCATCGTTGCTTTCGCTGCTCCCTTTCATACAGGAAAATCATTTGAATGGAATCAGTAAAGAGCCTGCTCTCTGCTGCGCAGCAACACAGTCAGCACAGAATGAACAGTGGCATCTGCTCCCACAGCAGAAGAACCAGCAGGGAAAGCTAGTGCTGGGCCTCTTCAGCACACAGGCTGCTTTGCAACGGTGTCACCATCATTGCAGTCTCTCCTCGGTTTCATACCTAAAACTCCATTTGAATCCAAATTCTCAGCTGGTCTCTCTCAGCTGCAGGCAGCACAGTGAGTACAGCACGAACGTTTGGCTTCTGCTCCCACAGCAGAAGAGCCAGGATTGAAAGCTGGTGCTGGACCTGTTCAGCACACAATCACCTTTACATTGGTGCATCCATCGTTGCTTTCACTGCTCCCTTTCATACAGGAAAAGCATTTGAATGGAATCAGTTCAGAGCCTGCTCTCTGCTGCGCAGCAACACAGTCAGCACAGAAAGAACAGTGGCATCTGCTCCCACAGCAGAAGAACCAGCAGGGAAAGCTAGTGCTGGGCCTCTTCAGCACACAGGCTGCTTTGCAACGGTGTCACCATCATTGCAGTCTCTCCTCGGTTTCATACCTAAAACTCCATTTGAATCCAAATTCTCAGCTGGTCGCTTCAGCTGCCCAGCAGCCCAGTGAGTACAGCACGAACGTTTGGCCTCTGCTCCCACAGCAGAAGAGCCAGGATTGAAAGCTTGTGCTGGACCTGTTCAGCACACAATCACCTTTACATCGGTGCATCCATCGTTGCTTTCACTGCTCCCTTTCATACAGGAAAAGCATTTGAATGGAATCAGTTCAGAGCCTGCTCTCTGCTGGCAGCAACACAGTCAGCACAGAAAGAACAGTGGCATCTGCTCCCACAGCAGAAGAACCAGCAGGGAAAGCTAGTGCTGGGCCTCTTCAGCACACAGGCTGCTTTGCAACGGTGTGACCATCATTGCAGTCTCTCCTCGGTTTCATACCTAAAAGTCCATTTGAATCCAAATTCTCAGCAGGTCGCTTTCAGCTGCACAGCAGCACAGTGAGTACAGCACGAACGTTTGGCCTCTGCTCCCACAGCAGAAGAGCCAGGATTGAAAGCTGGTGCTGGACCTGTTCAGCACACAATCACCTTTACATTGGTGCATCCATCGTTGCTTTCACTGCTCCCTTTCATACAGGAAAAGCATTTGAATGGAATCAGTTCAGAGCCTGCTCTCTGCTGCGCAGCAACACAGTCAGCACAGAATGAACAGTGGCATCTGCTCCCACAGCAGAAGAACCAGCAGGGAAAGCTAGTGCTGGGCCTCTTCAGCACACAGGCTGCTTTGCAACGGTGTCACCATCATTGCAGTCTCTCCTCGGTTTCATACCTAAAACTCCATTTGAATCCAAATTCTCAGCTGGTCTCTCTCAGCTGCAGGCAGCACAGTGAGTACAGCACGAACGTTTGGCCTCTGCTCCCACAGCAGAAGAGCCAGGATTGAAAGCTTGTGCTGGACCTGTTCAGCACACAATCACCTTTACATCGGTGCATCCATCGTTGCTTTCGCTGCTCCCTTTCATACAGGAAAATCATTTGAATGGAATCAGTAAAGAGCCTGCTCTCTGCTGGCAGCAACACAGTCAGCACAGAAAGAACAGTGGCATCTGCTCCCACAGCAGAAGAACCAGCAGGGAAAGCTAGTGCTGGGCCTCTTCAGCACACAGGCTGCTTTGCAACGGTGTCACCATCATTGCAGTCTCTCCTCGGTTTCATACCTAAAAGTCCATTTGAATCCAAATTCTCAGCTGGTCGCTTTCAGCTGCCCAGCAGCCCAGTGAGTACAGCACGAACGTTTGGCCTCTGCTCCCACAGCAGAAGTGTCAGGATTGAAAGCTGGTGCTGGACCTGTTCAGCACACAATCACCTTTACATTGGTGCATCCATCGTTGCTTTCACTGCTCCCTTTCATACAGGAAAAGCATTTGAATGGAATCAGTTCAGAGCCTGCTCTCTGCTGGCAGCAACTCAGTCAGCACAGAAAGAACAGTGGCATCTGCTCCCACAGCAGAAGAACCAGCAGGGAAAGCTAGTGCTGGGCCTCTTCAGCACACAGGCTGCTTTGCAATGGTGTCACCATCATTGCAGTCTCTCCTCGGTTTCATACCTAAAAGTCCATTTGAATCCAAATTCTCAGCTGGTCGCTTTCGGCTGCCCAGCAGCACAGTGAGTACAGCACGAACGTTTGGCCTCTGCTCCCACAGCAGAAGAGCCAGGATTGAAAGCTTGTGCTGGACCTGTTCAGCACACAATCACCTTTACATCGGTGCATCCATCGTTGCTTTCACTGCTCCCTTTCATACAGGAAAAGCATTTGAATGGAATCAGTTCAGAGCCTGCTCTCTGCTGCGCAGCAACACAGTCAGCACAGAATGAACAGTGGCATCTGCTCCCACAGCAGAAGAACCAGCAGGGAAAGCTAGTGCTGGGCCTCTTCAGCACACAGGCTGCTTTGCAACGGTGTCACCATCATTGCAGTCTCTCCTCGGTTTCATACCTAAAACTCCATTTGAATCCAAATTCTCAGCTGGTCTCTCTCAGCTGCAGGCAGCACACTGAGTACAGCACGAACGTTTGGCTTCTGCTCCCACAGCAGAAGAGCTAGGATTGAAAGCTGGTGCTGGACCTGTTCAGCACACAATCACCTTTACATTGGTGCATCCATCGTTGCTTTCACTGCTCCCTTTCATACAGGAAAAGCATTTGAATGGAATCAGTTCAGAGCCTGCTCTCTGCTGCGCAGCAACACAGTCAGCACAGAAAGAACAGTGGCATCTGCTCCCACAGCAGAAGAACCAGCAGGGAAAGCTAGTGCTGGGCTTCTTCAGCACACAGGCTGCTTTGCAACGGTGTCACCATCATTGCTGTCTCTCCTCGGTTTCATACCTAAAACTCCATTTGAATCCAAATTCTCAGCTGGTCTCTCTCAGCTGCAGGCAGCACAGTGAGTACAGCACGAACGTTTGGCTTCTGCTCCCACAGCAGAAGAGCCAGGATTGAAAGCTTGTGCTGGACCTGTTCAGCACACAATCACCTTTACATCGGTGCATCCATCGTTGCTTTCGCTGCTCCCTTTCATACAGGAAAATCATTTGAATGGAATCAGTAAAGAGCCTGCTCT
>NW_026912980.1:0-16900 GCF_034315485.1 Pezoporus occidentalis | reverse complement strand
CCTCCATTCACTACGGGGGTGCTCCCCTTCACTATGGGGGTGCCCCCATTCACTATGGGACTGCCCCCCTTCACTATGGGACTGCCCCCCTTCACTATGGGGCTGCCCCCCTTCACTATGGGACTGCCCCCTTCACTATGGTGCTGCCCCCCTTCACTATGGGACTGCCCCCCTTCACTATGGGGCTACCCCCCTTCACTATGGTGCTGCCCCCTTCACTATGGGACTGCCCCCTACACTATGGTGCTGCCCCCTTCACTATGGTGCTGCCCCCCTTCATTATGGGACTGCCCCTCTTCACTATGGGGCTGCCCCCCTTCACTATGGGGCTGCCCCCTTCACTATGGTGCTGCCCCCTTCACTATGGGACTGCCCCCCTTCACTATGGTGCTGCCCCCCTTCACTATGGGGCTGCCCCCTTCACTATGGTGCTGCCCACCTTCACTATGGTGCTGCCCCCTTCACTATGGGGCTGCCCCCCTTCACTATGGGGCTGCCCCCTTCACTATGGGACTGCCCCCCTTCACTATGGGGCTGCCCCCCTTCACTATGGGGCTGCCCCCCTTCACTATGGGGCTGACCCCATTCACTATGGGACTGCCACCCTTCACTATGGGGCTGCCCCCTTTACTATGGGGCTGCCCCCTTCACTATGGTGCTGCCCCCCTTCACTCTGGGACAGGCCCCATTCACTATGGGGCTGCCCATTCACTATGGAGGTCCCTATTCACTCCGGGGCTGCCCCCCCTTCACTATCGGGCTGCCCCCCCTTCACTCCGGGGCTGCCCCCCTTCACTATGGTGCTGCCCCCCTTCACTATGGGACTGCCCCCTACACTATGGTGCTGCCCCCTTCACTATGGTACTGCCCCCTTCACTATGGTGCTGCCCCCCTTCATTATGGGACTGCCCCCCTTCACTATGGGGCTGCCCCCCTTCACTATGGGACTGCCCCCATTCACTATGGGACTGCCCCCTTCACTATGGTGCTGCCCCCCTTCACTATGGGGCTGCCCCCTTCACTATGGTGCTGCCCCCTTCACTATGGTGCTGCCCCCCTTCACTATGGTGCTGCCCCCTTCACTATGGGACTGCCCCCCTTCACTATGGGACTGCCCCCTTCACTATGGTGCTGCCCCCCTTCACTATGGTGCTGCCCCCATTCACTATGGGACTGCCCCCCTTCACTATGGTGCTGCCCCCCTTCACTATGGGGCTGCCCCCCTTCACCATGGTGCTGCCCCCTTCACTATGGGACTGGCCCCCTTCACTATGGGGCTGCCCCCCTTCACTATGGGGCCACCCCCCTTCACCCCGGGGCCATCCCCCCCCACCCACCTTTGCCCTCCTTGGTCTTGGCCTTGCGCAGGGGGGGCGCGGGGGCCTCGGGGGCCACGCTGGCCACGGCCGCAGAGACCTGCTCGGCCACGGCGGCGGCGGCGGCGGCGGCAGCGGCGGCCACGGCGGCAGCGGAGCCCTTGAAGGGGTTGTTGGCGCTGAACTCCCTCCACTTGGCCCCCAGGATGGTCATCATCTTGGACATGGGGATCTTGGGGTTCTTCTTGGCGATCAGCGGCCTGCGGGGGGCAAGGGAAAGAGGCTGGGGGGGGGGGGGCACCCAAAGGGATGCGCGGCACTGAGGGGGTTTGGGTACCACGGGGTGCTGATGCTCCTCGCTGACATCCTTGCCCCATAGCAATGACCTAAAAGGACCCCCATAAGCACCCAGAGAGATGCTTAAGGACCAAAAGGGATGCAGGGCACTGAGGGGTTTGGGTACCACGGGGTGCTGATGCTCCTCACTGACATCCTTGCCCCATAGCAGTGACCAAAAAGGAGTCCCATAAGCACCCAGAGAGATGCTTAAGGACCAAAAGGGATGCAGGGCACTGAGGGGTTTGGGTACCACGGGGTGCTGATGCTCCTCGCTGACATCCTTGCCCCATAGCAATGACCTAAAAGGACCCCCATAAGTACCCAGAGAGATGCTTAAGGACCAAAAGGGATGCAGGGCACTGAGGGGTTTGGGTACCCCGGGGTGCTGATGCTCCTCACTGACATCCTTGCCCCATAGCAGTGACCAAAAAGGAGTCCCATAAGCACCCAGAGAGATGCTTAAGGACCAAAAGGGATGCAGGGCACTGAGGGGTTTGGGTACCACGGGGTGCTGATGCTCCTCGCTGACATCCTTGCCCCATAGCAATGACCTAAAAGGAGCCCCATAAGTACCCAGAGAGATGCTTAAGGACCAAAAGGGATGCAGGGCACTGAGGGGTTTGGGTACCACGGGATGCTGATGCTCCTCGCTGACATCCGTGCCCTACAGCAATGACCTAAAAGGAGCCCCATAAGCACCCAGAGAGATGCTTAAGGACCAAAAGGGATGCGCGGCACTGAGGGGGTTTGGGTACCACGGGATGCTGATGCTCCTCAATGAGCTCTTTCGGACCAAGGGCTTTCACTGGACCCCACAAGAGTACCCCAAATGGGCCACCAGGAGCCCAAAACAGAGATGGGCCCCCCCAAAACACACTGATGGGATCCCCAGCACCGTGAGATCACCTAAAAGGACCCCCATAAGCACCCAGAGAGATGCTTAAGGACCAAAAGGGATGCAGGACACTGAGGGGTTTGGGTACCACGGGGTGCTGATGCTCCTCGCTGACATCCTTGCCCCACAGCAATGACCAAAAAGGAGCCCCATAAGCACCCAGAGAGATGCTTAAGGACCAAAAGGGATGCGCGGCACTGAGGGGGTTTGGGTACCACGGGGTGCTGATGCTCCTCTCTGACATGCGTGCCCTACAGCAATGACCTAAAAGGAGCCCCATAAGTACCCAGAGAGATGCTTAAGGACCAAAAGGGATGCAGGGCACTGAGGGGTTTGGGTACCCCGGGGTGCTGATGCTCCTCACTGACATCCTTGCCCCATAGCAGTGACCAAAAAGGAGTCCCATAAGCACCCAGAGAGATGCTTAAGGACCAAAAGGGATGCAGGGCACTGAGGGGTTTGGGTACCACAGGGTGCTGATGCTCCTCACTGACATCCTTGCCCCATAGCAGTGACCTAAAAGGAGCCCCATAAGCACCCAGAGAGATGCTTAAGGACCAAAAGGGATGCAGGGCACTGAGGGGTTTGGGTACCACAGAGTGCTGATGCTCCTCGCTGACATCCTTGCCCCATAGCAATGACCAAAAAGGAGCCCCATAAGCACCCAGAGAGATGCTTCAGGACGAAAAGGGATGCAGGGCACTGAGGGGTTTGGGTACCACGGGGTGCTGATGCTCCTCACTGACATCCTTGCCCCACAGCAATGACCAAAAAGGAGCCCCATAAGCACCCAGAGAGATGCTTAAGGATCAAAAGGGATGCAGGGCACTGAGGGGTTTGGGTACCACGGGGTGCTGATGCTCCTCACTGACATCCTTGCCCCATAGCAGTGACCTAAAAGGAGCCCCATAAGCACCCAGAGAGATGCTTAAGGACCAAAAGGGATGCAGGGCACTGAGGGGTTTGGGTACCACAGAGTGCTGATGCTCCTCGCTGACATCCTTGCCCCATAGCAGTGACCTAAAAGGAGCCCCATAAGTACCCAGAGAGATGCTTAAGGATCAAAAGGGATGCGCGGCACTGAGGGGTTTGGGTACCACGGGGTGCTGATGCTCCTCACTGACATCCGTGCCCTACAGCAATGACCTAAAAGGAGCCCCATAAGCACCCAGAGAGATGCTTAAGGACCAAAAGGGATGCAGGACACTGAGGGGTTTGGGTACCACGGGATGCTGATGCTCCTCAACGAGCTCTTTTGGACCACGGTGCTTCAACGGACCCCACGAAAGCACCCCGAAGATGGGCCGGCTGGAGCCCAAGGACCCATAGGTGCCCCCCAATACCCAAAGGGCCCCCCCCTGCCCACCTCATGAACTGGCTGAAGGCCTTGTAGTTGGTGAGGGTGTGATAGTCCTCCTCGGTGAAGACGTGGTCCACGTCCTCCAGCCCCCAGGCCCCCAGCAGCTGAGCTGAGGACTTCTGCTCCACCGCCTGCATCAGGGGGACATTGGGGTCAATGGGGACATGGGGGGGGAGATGGGGGACCCACATGGACCCACAGGGAGGACAGCACCCTCTTGGGCACCCACATGAATGATGGCACCCCCATGGTCACCCCTACGGCAATGGCACTCTCCCAGTCTCCCCTATGGCAATGGGACACCCATAATCACCCTGACAGCTATGGCACCCCATGGTCATCCCTATGGCAATGGGACCCCAATGGCAATGGGACCCCCATAATCACCCTGACAGCTATGGCACCCCATGGTCATCCCTATGGCAACAGGACCCCCCCAGTCACCCCTATAGCAATGGCACCCCATGGTCACCCCTATGGCAATGGTACTCCCACGGTCACCCCTATGGCAATGGAACCCCCATGGCAATGGGACTCCCACAGTCACCCCACAGCAATGGCACCCCATGGTTACCCCTACGGCAATGGGACTCCCACAATCACCCCTATTGCAATGGCACCCCCATGGCAATGGGACCCCCCTAATAACACCTAGGGCAATAGGATCTCCAGAGTCACCCCTACAAAAATGGCACCCCATGGTCATCCCTATGGCAACAGGACCCCCCCAGTCACCCCTATAGCAACGGCACCCCATGGTCACCCCTATGCCAATGGGACTCCCACAGTCACCCCTATGGCAATGGAACCCCCATGGCAATGGGACCCCCACAGGGACCCCTATGGCAATGGGACTCCCACAGTCACTCCATAGCAATGGCACCCCATGGTCACCCCTATGGCAATGGGACTCCCACAATCACCCCTATGGCAATGGAACCCCCATGGCAATGGGACTCCCACAGTCACCCCATAGCAATGGCACCCCATGGTTACCCCTACGACAATGGGACTCCCACAATCACCCCTATTGCAATGGCACCCCCATGGCAATGGGACCCCTACAGGGACCCCTATGGCAATGGGACTCCCACAGTCACCCCATACCAATGGCACCCCATGGTCACCCCTATGGCAATGGGACTCCCACAGTCACCCCTATGGCAATGGAACCCCCATGGCAATGGGACTCCCACAGTCACCCCATAGCAATGGCACCCCATGGTTACCCCTACGGCTATGGGACTCCCACAATCACCCCTATTGCAATGGCACCCCCATGGCAATGGGACCCCCCTAATAACACCTAGGGCAATAGGATCTCCAGAGTCACCCCTACAAAAATGGCACCCCATGGTCATCCCTATGGCAATGGGACCTCTATGGCAATGGCATCTTCATGGCAATGGGACCCCCAAAGTCACCCCTATGGCAACAGAACCCCCATGGCAATGGTACCCCCACACAGCAATGGGATCCCCACAGTCACCCTTATGGCAATGGGACCCCCACAGTCATCCTTATGGCAATGACACCCCTATGGCAATGGCCCTCCCAAAGTCACCCCTAAGGCAATGGGACCCCCACAGTCACCCCTATGGCAATGGCACCCCTATGGCAATGGGACTCCCATAGCCACCCTTATGGCAATGGGACCCCCAACATCACCCCTAAGACAATGAGACCCCCAACATCACCCCTATGGCAATGGGACCCCTAAGGCAATGAGACCCCCAACATCACCCCTATGGCAAAAGGCAATGAGATCCCCAACATCACCCCTATGGCAATGGGACCCCCACAGTCACCCCAAGGGCAATGGGACTCCCATAGCCACCCCAATGGCAATGGGACCCCTAAGGCAATGAGACCCCCAACATCACCCCTATGGCACTGGGATCCCCATAGCCTCCCCTACGGCAATGGGACCCCTAAGGCAATGAGACGCCCAACATCACCCCTATGGCAACGGGACTCCCATAGCCACCCCTATGGCAATGGGACCCCTATGGCAATGGGACCTCCATAGCCACCCCTCTGGCAAGGGGACCCCCATGGCCACCCCTATGGCAATGGCACCCCTATGGCAATGGGACCCCCAAGGCAATGGGAACCTCCAACATCACCCCTATGGCAATTGTACTCCGATGGCAATGGGACCCCAAACATCACCCCTACGGCAATGGCACCCCTATGGCAGTGGGACTCCCGTAGCCACCCCATTGGCAATGGGACCCACACACAGTGATGGTGCCCCCCATGGCCCATACCTTGACCTTCTGCCCCCCATCCTCATCAGCCTTTTTCCTCCTCTTGGTCTTCTTGTCCTTCTTGTCGCGATGCTTCCGGCGCCGCTTCCGGGTGCCCCCCCCCGACTCGCTCCCGCCGCTCTCTGACTTCTCCCGGTATTCCTCCCGCTGGAATTCCTCCCGCTCCGACTCCAGCTCATCCTCGCTCACCTGCGCACAGGACAGGGCCCGCCACGGCGCTGTCACCACCCAGCGGGGCTGTCACCCGTCGCTGCGGGTGTTAACAACGTCACGGGGCTCCATCAGCCACCCCGAGACCACCACTGGGCATCCCAACACCACCGCTGGGCATCCCAACACCACCGCTGGGCATCCCAACACCACCATTGGCCATCCCAACACCACCGCTGGACATCCCAACACCACCGCTGGACATCCCAACACCACATCTGGACATCCCAACACCACATCTGGACATCCCAACACCACATCTGGCCATCCCAACACCACCATTGGACATCCCAACACCACCACTGGCCATCCCAACACCACCACTGGCCATCCCAACACCACATCTGGACATTCCAACACCACCGCTGGCCATCCCAACACCACCGCTGGGCATCCCAACACCACCGCTGGGCATCCCAACACCACCGCTGGACATCCCAACACCACCGCTGGACATCCCAACACCACATCTGGACATCCCAACACCACATCTGGACATCCCAACACCACATCTGGACATCCCAACACCACCATTGGACATCCCAACACCACCACTGGCCATCCCAACACCACCACTGGCCATCCCAACACCACATCTGGACATTCCAACACCACCGCTGGCCATCCCAACACCACCGCTGGCCATCCCAACACCACCGCTGGCCATCCCAACACCACCGCTGGCCATCCCAACACCACCGCTGGCCATCCCAACACCACCGCTGGGCATCCCAACACCACCGCTGGACATCCCAACACCACCGCTGGACATCCCAACACCATCGCTGGACATCCCAACACCACCGCTGGACATCCCAACACCACCGCTGGACATCCCAACACCACCGCTGGACATCCCAACACCACCGCTGGACATCCCAACACCACCGCTGGACATCCCAACACCACCGCTGGACATCCCAACACCACCGCTGGGCATCCCAACATTACCATTGGCCATCCCAAAACCACCATTGGCCATCCCAACACTACCACTGGCCATCCCAACACCACCATTGGCCATCCCAACACCACCACTGGCCATCCCAACACCACCACTGGCCATCCCAACACCACCACTGGCCATCCCAACAACCCCACTGGTCATCCCAAGACCACCACTGGCCATCCCAACACCACCACTGGCCATCCCAAGACTCCTATTGGTCATCCCAAGACCACCATTGGACACCTCAAGACCACCATTGGCCATCCCAGGACCACCATTGGCCATCTCAAGACCCCCACTGGCCAACCCAAGACTCCTATTGTTCACTCCCAAAACCACCACTGGCCATCCCAAGACTACCACTAGACATCCTAAGAACATCATCAACTACACCAGGACCCCCATCACTCATCCCATATCACCCATCCCATGTCCCACCACCCATCCCATGTCCCATCACCCAACCCTTATCACCCATCCCATGTCCCACCACCCATCCCATGTCCCATCACCCAACCCATATCACCCATCCCATGTCCCACCACCCATCCCATGTCCCATCACCCATCCCTCCCATCCCATCTCCCATCTCACCCATCCCATCTCCCACATCTCCCATACCATCTCCCATCACCCATCCCTCCCATCCCATCTCCCATCTCACCCATCCCATCTCCCATCTCACCCATCCCATCTCCCACATCTCCCATCCCATCTCCCATTTCACCCATCTCCCACATCTCCCATCCCATCTCCAATCTCTCCCATCCCATCTCACCCATCTCTCCCACCCCATCTCACCCATCCCATCTCTCCCATCCCCTCTCCCACCACCCATTGGTTCCTCACCAGCTTTTTCCTTTTCCGTGGTTTTCCAGGTTTGTTTTCCTTCTGCTTCCGGGGGCCCCGTTTCTTCTTCTTCACCCCAAGAGCACCCTCGAGGCCCCTCAACAGCTCCTCAGCACCTTCTGGGGGGACACGGGGACATGAGGCCCTCCCCACGGCCACCAAAGGTGACACACGGGGGGGGGGGACAGACGGACAGGGACACAATGAGATCCCTTCGAAGGCACCAGGATGGTGACACCGGTGTCACCGTCACAGGAACCAACAGCCAGCAGAGCATTCCCCATCCACCCATTCCAGGTGACACCGGTGTCACCGTCACAGGGACCAACAGCCAGCAGAGCGTTCCTCATCCACCCATTCCAGGTGACACCGGTGTCACCGTCAAAGGGACCAACAGCCAGCAGAGCGTTCCCCATCCACCCATTCCAGGTGACACCGGTGTCACCATCACAGGGACCAACAGCCAGCAGAGCGTTCCCCATCCACCCATTCCAGGTGACACCGGTGTCACCTTCACAGGGACCAACAGCCAGCAGAGCACTCCGCATCCACCCATTCCAGGTGACACCAGTGTCACCGTCACAGGGACCAACAGCCAGCAGAGCTTTCCCCATGCACCCATTCCAGGTGACACCGGTGTCCAGGTGACACCGGTGTCACCGTCACAGGGACCAACAGCCAGCAGAGCGTTCCCCATCCACCCATTCCGGGTGACACCAGTGTCACTGTGTCACTGTGTCACTGACCAACAGCCAGCAGAGAACTCCCCATCAACTCATTCTGAGTGACACCAATGTCACTGTGCCAGTGACTAACAGCCAGCAGAGCGTTCCCCATCCACCCATTCCAGATGACACCGGTGTCACCATCACAGGGACCAACAGCCAGCAGAGAACTCCCCATCAACTCATTCTGAGTGACACCAATGTCACTGTGCCAGTGACCAACAGCCAGCAGAGCGTTCCCCATCCACCCATTCTGGGTGACACCAGTGTCACTGTGCCACTGTGACCAACAGGCAGCAAAGGCTTCCCCATCCCCTCACTGCGGGTGACACTGGTGTCACTGTGTCAGTCACCAACAGCCAGCAGAGCATTCCCCATCCACCCATTCCGGGTGACACCAGTGTCACTGTGTCAGTGACCAACAGCCAGCAGAGCATTCCCCATCCACCCATTCCGGGTGACACTGGTGTCACTGTGTCAGTGACCAAGAGCAGCAGAGCATTCCCCGTCCACCCATTCCGGGTGACACCGGTGTCACTGTGTCAGTGACCAACATCCAGCAGAGGCTTCTCCATCCCTTCACTGCGGGGGGTGACACCAGTGTCACTGCGTCAGTGACCAACAGCCAGCAGAGGCTTCTCCATCCCCTCACTGCAGGGGGTGACACTGGTGTCACTGTGTCACCGTGCCGCTGACCAACAGCCAGCAGAGGATTTCCCAACCCCTTTGGCCTCCTTCCATTGGCATCCCCGTGACGGACAACCCCCGGCGGGGGGTGGCGGTTGGTGACGGTGACCCACACCCCCCAGCCCCCCCCCGCCATTGCTACCTCCATCCGTGTCACGGCCTTGGCACCGTTACCGGGTGTCCCGTCTGCCCTGCGGCTGTTGGCGCGTGGCCACCCCGACGTCACCCGCACGCCCCCATCCATCACAGCCGGCGTTCGCTGACAGGTCACAGGGAAGCCCCGGCTGTCCCCGAGGAAAAGGGGGGGGGACGACGATGGGGGGGGACACATTGAGGGTGACGCCGGGTGCCAAGCTTGGCGTCGGGAGAGGAAACAACACCCGGCGCCGCCGGGGTCACATTCCAGCCTTAATCCCTTGGCACCGGCTGTCAGGCAGCTGCCAGAGCGCTGTTGGCAAGGGATGGGGACAGGCGGCGGCCCTGAGACCACCCAGATCCCACCACAACACCCGGATAACAACACCCCCCACACACACACACCCCCACACACCAACAACGGGGGCGTTCAACACCCCCAAACCCACCCTTCATCCCGTTACCGCCATCCCCTTGGGGCGTACAACCGATCACCGGGCCCAAGCCTGCCATTGTGGGGGTGTTGCCCCCCAACACACACACACACACGCACCCCCCTTCCCCCCCCCTTTTCCCATAGACATGCGCTGTTGGCAAAGCATTCCCGAGAATATTCCATGCACGTGATGCTCCCCACACCTCGAGAGGGAGGAAGGAGAAACCACGTAGACAACCGGAGCAAACGGGGGGGGGTGTGGGGGGGGGGGGTGACAGAGAACACCCATCCTCCGCCTGTAACAAAGCAACAACCGAACTGCCCCCCCTCCCCCCCCCCGGTTGGAAAACAGGGAGAAAATGCATGGAAATGGGGATAAAACAGGGATAAAACAGGGATAAGGGGGGGGAGGGTTCGGAGTGAGGCGGAGTGATTGTGTAAAAGGAGGAAATGAGGAGTTGGAACAAAGGACGAGGGGAGGTGGCTGGAAAAAAGGGGGGGAAAGGGGAGAAAATCCGGCCTGGAAGTGGGGAAACACCATGGAAAATCCTTCCTCAGGCTCTTTTGGGGGGGGGTTCCAGCTTTGTTTGCACTACAGCGGGGGGAAAGCAACTTCGGGGCTGGTTTGAAGGGGTTTTGGTGTGGGATTGGGGTGGTGGATGGGTGTCGTCGTCCCCCCCATCCCATTCCATTGTTCTCAGTTGGAAACGGGATGCAAAAAAGAGGGGGAAAAGGGGGAAAAAGGCACTAAAAAAGAACAAGTTTCAGCTGTGGAGGAGGAGGAGGAGGAGGAGGAGGGGACATTCCTGGCGCTGGGAAGGAGGGAGAAGTGGTGTGCACCTCCAATCCAAGCCTGGAACTCAGTGGCCGGAGGGGATGGAGCGAGGCCCAGCTCCCGCTGCAGAAAGTGTGGGATAAGGATGCTCGAGTGGGAGAACACCCTCAAAAAGGGCCGGGATGAGGAGGAGAAGGGAGTTTGGGGTGAAAAAGAGGGATTTGGGGGCTGAGAAAGAGGGAGAAAACAGCCAAGAAACAACCCCAAAAGGCCACGGAAGCGGGCCTCCAACAGGGATTTCCCCGTTCCCAAGTGGTTTTGGGGGGGGGAAAGGGGGGTTCAAACCCAAATTCACCCGTTTCTGAGCGGTTTTGGGGTGGAAAAGAGGCATCTGAAACCCAAATGTACCCATTTCTGAGGGTTTAAGGGGAAAAGGAGGGGTTTGAAACCCAAATTTACCCGTTTCTGAGCGGGTTTGGGGGGGAATAAGGGATCAAAACCCAAAATCAACCGTTTGTGAGCGGTTTAGGAAGGAAAAGGGGGGTTTCAAACCCAAATTCACCCGTTTCTGAGCAGTTTTTTGGGGGAATAAGGGATCAAAACCCCAAATCAACCATTTCTGAGCGGTTTAGGAAGGAAAAGGGGGGTTTCAAACCCAAATTCACCCGTTTCTGAGCGGTTTTGGGGTGGAAAAGAGGCGTCTGAAACCCAAATGTACCCATTTCTGAGGGTTTAAGGGGAAAAGGAGGGGTTTGAAACCCAAATTTACCCATTTCTGAGTGGTTTTGGGATGGAAAAGAGGGGTTTCAAACCCAAATTCACCCATTTCTGAGAGTTTTTTTGGGGGGAAAGAGGCATCTGAAGCCCAAATTTACCCACTTCTGAGGGTTTAAGAGGAAAAGGAGGGGGTTGAAACCCAAATTTACCCATTTCTGTGCATTTTAAGGGGGAAAAAGTGGGTCTAAAGCCCCCATTTCCCCATTTTTGGGTGTTTTAGAGCGAACGAATCCACTTGAGCATCGATTCTTGATGCCAACCGGTCACTGTGGGCCAAAGCAGGGAAAACCCCCTCCAAATCCCATCCAAAAGCATAAAACCCCTGGAATTTGGCCCAGAAACAGGCAATTTTGGGTCCAAACAGCGCCAAATACACCCAAAAGTGACAATCAGAGGCTACCAAACGCTATCAAACGCTGTGGGAGCATCCTAAAGAGGGTTTGAGGGGGGTAACGGTGACACTTCGGTACCATCGGCACCCAACAGCCGCACCATGGGGTGAAACAACCACCGCAGCGCCCGTCGGGCACCCAACAGCACCCACTGCCCCACCCCAAGGGGTACAGCAACCCTGTCAGCCCCCCAAGTGACTCCATGGGGCGCAAGAACCGATATGGGCTCCATCAGCCCCCACACTGTGGGGTACAGCAACCAATATGGGGCTCCATCAGCCCCCCCCAACTGCTTCTCTATGGGGTACAACACCCCCATGGGACTCCAAACTGCCCCTATTGCCCCACACCATGGGGTACAACATCCAATATGGGCCCCATAGGCCTCTACTGCCCCACACCATGGGCCCCATCAGCCCCCCAACTGCTTCTCTATGGGGTACTACACCCCCATGGGGCTCCAAACTGCCCCTATTGCCCCACACCATGGGGTACAACATCCAAGATGGGCCCCATAGGCCTCTACTGCCCCACACCAGGAGCCCCATCAGCCCCCCAACTGCTTCTCTATGGGGTACAACACCCCCATGGGGCTCCAAACTGCCCCTATTGCCCCACACCATGGGGTACAACATCCAAGATGGGCCCCATAGGCCTCTACTGCCCCACACCATGGGCCCCATCAGCCCCCCAACTGCTTCTCTATGGGGTACAACACCCCCATGGGGTTCCAAACTGCCCCTATTTCCCCACACCATGGGGTACAACATCCAATATGGGCCCCATAGGCCTCTACTGCCCCACACCATGGGCCCCATCAGCCCCCCAACTGCCCCTATTGCCCCACACTATAGGGTACAACAACCAAAAGGGGCTCCATCAGCCCCCCAACTGCTTCTCTATAGGGTACAGCACCCCCACGGGGCTCCAAACTGCCCCTATTGCCCCAAACCATGGGGCACAATCCCTCTCCCATAGGCCTCTACTGCCCCACAACATGGAGCACAACACCCCCCATAGACTCCTATAGGCCCACACCATGGGGCACAACAACCAATATGGGCTCCATCAGCCCCTATTGCCCCACACCACGGGGCACAACCTCCCCCCCGATAGGCCTCTATTGCCCCACACCATGGGGCACACCCCCCCCCCCATAGGCCACTACTGCCCCACACCATGGGGTACAATAGCCCCCCAACTGTCCCTATTGCCCTGTACCACAGGGCACACCACTCCCCCATAGGCCTCTATTGCCCCACACCATGGGGCACACCACCCCCCCATAGGCCTCTATTGCCCCACACCATGGGGTACAACAGCCCCCCAACTGCCCCTATTGTCCTGTACCATGGGGCACAACACCCCCCCCCCCCAGTCCTCTATAGCCCCACACCATGGGGTACAACAACCAATATGGGCTCCATCAGCCCCTACAGCCCCACACCATGGGGTACAACAGCCCTCATAGGCCCCTATAGCCCCTAAACATGGGGCACAATAGCCCCTATAGGTTCCTACAGCCTCACACCATGGGGTACAACAGCCCCTATAGGCCCCATAGGCTACTATAGCCCTACACCATGGGGTACAACAACCCCATTGGAACTCATAGGGCCCTACAGCCCCACACCATGGGGTACAACAACCCCACTGGGACCCATAGGGCCCGATAGTCCCACACCATGGGGTACCTCCACCCCTATAGGCCCCATAGGCCCCTATAGCCCCACACCACGGGCACCATCCAGCCCCATAGGCACCATCCAGCCCCATTAGGCACCAATGGGCCGCGCTGCCTCCGTTACTAGGCCTGGTGCTGGTGGGGGGGGAACCAGAGCCAGTTTGATCCCATTGAATCCCACTGAATCCCATTGCATCCCATTGAATCCCACTGGATCCCATTTCATCCCACTGAATCCCACTGGATCCCATTGCATCCCATTGAATCCCACTGGATCCCATTGAATCCCATTGCATCCCATTGAATCCCACTGGATCCCACTGGATCCCACTGAATCCCACTGCATCCCACTGCATCCCACTGCATCCCATTGAATCCCACTGGATTCCATTGCATCCCATTGGATCCCATTGCATCCCACTGGATCCCATTGCATCCCATTGAATCCCACTGGATTCCACTGCATCCCATTGGATCCCATTGCATTCCACTGGATCTCACTGAATCCCACTGGATCCCACTGGATCCCATTCCCAATCCCCACACGTCGAGATGGCTGTTTACAAACAGCCCCTCAATGGAACACCCCCAAAGGCCGAGTGGGGGGAATGGGACTGGGAATGGGGGGGAAGGGGGGGGGATGGGAATGGGGGGGGAATGGAAGGGACTGGGGGGGGAATAGGGGGGAATGGAATGCAATGGAGGGAATGGAAGGGAATGGGGGGGAATAGAGGGGGAATGGAGGGGAATGGAAGAGAATGGGGGGAGGAATGGAAGGGACCGGGGGGGAATAGGGGGGAATGGAATGCAATGGGGGGGGAATGGAAGGGAATGGGGGGGAATAGAGGGGGAATGGTGGGGAATGGAATGGAATTGAGGGGGAATGGAGGGGAATGGAAGGAACTGGGGGTGAATGGAATGGAGGGGGAATGGAGTGGGAATAGGGGGAAATGGGTGGAAATCGGGGGGAACAGAAGAGAATGGGGGGGAATGGAGGGGGAATGGAGGGGGAAATGGAGGGGGAATGGAGGGGGAATGGAGGGGGAATGGAGGGGGAATAGAGGGGGAATAGAGGGAATGGGGGGCAAACAGAGGGGCAATGGGGGGAATAGAAGTGAATGGGGGTGAATGGAATGGAATGGAGAGGGAATGGGGGAGAATGGAAAAGAATGGAGGGGAATGGGGGGGAATGGAGGGGAAGAGGTGGAAACGGGGGGGGGATGGAAGAGAATGGAGGGGACCGGTGGGGAACGATGGGGGAAATGGAGGGGAATGGGGGTGAGTGGAAGGGAATGGGGGGGGAATGGGGGTGAATGGGGGGGAAGAGGTGGAAATAGGGGGTGATGGAAGAGAATGGAGGAGGGGACCAGTGGGGAATGAGGGGGGAAATGGAGGGGAATGGGGGTGAATGTAAGTGAATGGGGGGGAATGGAAGGGAATGGAGAATAGAAGTGAATGGGGGGGAATGGGGGGGAATGGAAGGGCAATGGGGGGGAATGGAGGGGAATAGAAGTGAATGGGGGGGAATGGGGGGGAATGGAAGGGCAATGGGGGGGAATGGAGGGGAATAGAAGTGAATGGGGGGGAATGGAAGGGAATGGGGGGGAATGGGGGGAATGGAAGGGAATGGAGGGGCAATGGGGGGTGAACGGAAGGGACCGGAGGGCCACGTCGGGGCCCGTTCCTGTTCCTGTTCCCTCTCCCGTTCCTTCTCCCTCTCCCGTTCCCTCACCCGCTCCCGCACCCGTTCAATCACCCGCTCCCCTTCCCGTTTCTGTTCCCGTTCCCGTTTCTGCTCCCGTTCCCTCTCCCGTTCCCGCTCCCGTTCCCTCTCCCTCTCCCGTTCCCGTTCCCGCTCCTGTTTCCTTTCCCGTTCCCGTTCCCTCTCCCGCTCCCGTTCCCACTCCCGTTCCCGTTCCCGCTCCTGTTTCCTTTCCCGTTCCCTCTCCCTCTCCCGTTCCCGCTCCCGTTCCCGTTCCCTCTCCCGTTCCCTCTCCCTCTCCCGTTCCCGCTCCCGCTCCCGTTCCCGTTCCCTTTCCCGTTCCCTCTCCCGTTCCCTCACCCGTTCCCGTTCCCGTTCCCGTACCTGCCTGCGGCCCCGCTGCGGGCAGGGGCGCGGTGGGGGCCGGCGGCGGAGGCGGAGGCGGCTGCGGCGGCGGCGGCGGCGGCGGCGGGGCGGGAGGCGTCGGGGGGAAGATGTCGGGCCCGGGCCCCCCCCGGTGCCCCGCGGCCAGGCCCAGGAGCGAGGCGGCGTCGTCGTCGTCCTCTTCCTCGTCGTCGTCTTCCTCCTCGTCCTCGTCGTCGTCCTCCTCGTCCCCCTCCGACACCACCATCTCCTCCTCCTCTTCCTCGTCCTCCCTCAGAGGGGAAGCCATGGCGGGGCTGAAGAGAGGAGGGGAAGGGGGGGGCCGGAGGTGAAGGCGGAGCCCCTTGTGTGTGTGTGTGTGTGTTATAACCCCCCCCTTTTCGCTTCACCCCACCGTGCCCGTCGGGAGACGTTGCTTTCAGCGCGGAAAAACGCGGAAAAACGCGAAAAAACGCTGAAAATCCTGTCAGAAACAACGCGGGGGTTAACGTTATTGGGGGGGGGGGGGGGGGGAAGATGGCGGCGAGAAAGCGCGCGCCTCAACGCGACCCCCCCCCCCGACACAAAACAGCGATTTCTGAGGTAAAAATATCAAAACAAAGCGAAAATAACGGCTGGGAAAGGAAGAAAAAGGGTTAAAAAGGGGGAAAACGCCCCAAAAACCCCGCGCCCCCCCCGTTTTGAGCCGCGTTTTTAAGGAGTAAAAAGAGCTTAAAATGGCCGAAGGGAAGGTTCGGAGCCCCCCCCCCCCCCCCCATGCACACACCTCGTAGCGGGGTAGAAAAAGCGTATAAAAACCGGCCCGAAACGGTAAAAAAGCCTCCGAAACGCCCAAAAACCAACGCACCCCGTGGAAAACAAGGCGGAAAAGGCGTTAAAACGCGCAAAAACGAGCAAAAAAAGGGGGGGAAACCCCACATTTATCGCTTCTTCCCCCCCCCCCCTTTTCTTTTTCGCCTGCCGCTAAAGGCGGATCATGGCGTTTTATATTTATAGCGATTTTTGGAAGCGGGGT
>NW_026912979.1:0-9760 GCF_034315485.1 Pezoporus occidentalis | reverse complement strand
GGTTAGGGCTGAGAACCTCTGTGGGTCATTAGAATCCTCTTGAACATGCTTTATTTTGATCACTTTGTTACGTTTCCTCTGTTTTCCTGTATATATATACATATAGTATTACACTCACTTTGTTACAGTTACAGGGGAGAAATGGGTTAGGGTTAGGGTTAGGTTTAGGGTTAGGGTTAGGGTTAGGGTTAGGGTTAGGGTTAGGGTTGAGAACCTCTGTGGGTCATTAGAATGCTCTTGAACATGTTTTATTTTGCTCACTTTGTTACGTTTCCTCTGTTTTCCTGTATATATATATACATATAGTATTACACTCACTTTGTTACAGTTACAGGGGAGAAATGGGTTAGGGTTAGTGGTAGGGTTAGGGTTAGGGTTAGGGTTGAGTACCTCTGTGGGTCGTTAGAATGCTCTTGAACATGCTTTATTTTGCTCACTTTGTTACATTTACTGTGTTTTCCTATATATCTATATATATAGTGTTGCACTCACTTTGTTACAGTTACAGGGGAGAAATGGGTTAGGGTTAGGGTTAGGGTTAGGGTTAGGGTTGGGGTTGAGAACCTCTGTGGGTCATTAGAATGCTCTTGAACATACTTTATTTTGCTCACTTTGTTACGTTTACTGTGTTTTCCTATATATCTAGATATATAGTATTACACTCGCTTTGTTACAGTTAGAGGGGAGAAATGGGGTAGGGTTAGGTTTACGGTTAGGGTTAGGGTTAGGGTTAGGGTTAGGGTTAGGGTTGAGAACCTCTGTGGGTCATTAGAATCCTCTTGAACATGCTTTATTTTGATCACTTTGTTACGTTTCCTCTGTTTTCCTGTATATATATATACATATAGTATTACACTCACTTTGTTACAGTTACAGGGGAGAAATGGGTTAGGGTTAGGGTTAGGTTTAGGGTTAGGTTTAGGGTTAGGGTTAGGGTTAGGGTTGAGAACCTCTGTGGGTCATTAGAATGCTCTTGAACATGCTTTATTTTGCTCACTTTGTTACGTTTCCTCTGTTTTCCTGTATATATATATACATATAGTATTACACTCACTTTGTTACAGTTACAGGGGAGAAATGGGTTAGGTTTAGTGTTAGGGTTAGGGTTAGGGTTAGGGTTGAGTACCTCTGTGGGTCATTAGAATGCTCTTGAACATGCTTTATTTTGCTCACTTTGTTACATTTACTGTGTTTTCCTATATATCTATATATATAGTGTTGCACTCACTTTGTTACAGTTACAGGGGAGAAATGGGTTAGGGTTAGGGTTAGGGTTAGGGTTAGGGTTGGGGTTGAGAACCTCTGTGGGTCATTAGAATGCTCTTGAACATACTTTATTTTGCTCACTTTGTTACGTTTACTGTGTTTTCCTATATATCTATATATATAGTATTACACTCGCTTTGTTACAGTTACAGGGGAGAAATGGGGTAGGGTTAGGTTTACGGTTAGGGTTAGGGTTAGGGTTAGGGTTAGGGTTAGGGTTGAGAACCTCTGTGGGTCATTAGAATCCTCTTGAACATGCTTTATTTTGATCACTTTGTTACGTTTCCTCTGTTTTCCTGTATATATATATACATATAGTATTACACTCACTTTGTTACAGTTACAGGGGAGAAATGGGTTAGGGTTAGGGTTAGGTTTAGGGTTAGGGTTGAGTACCTCTGTGGGTCATTAGAATGCTCTTGAACATGCTTTATTTTGCTCACTTTGTTACATTTACTGTGTTTTCCTATATATCTATATATATAGTATTACACTCACTTTGTTACAGTTAGTGGGGAGAAATGGGTTAGGGTTAGTGGGTTAGGGTTAGGGTTAGGGTTAGGGTTGAGTACCTCTGTGGGTCATTAGAATGCTCTTGAACATGCTTTATTTTGCTCACTTTGTTACATTTACTGTGTTTTCCTATATATCTATATATATAGTGTTGCACTCACTTTGTTACAGTTACAGGGGAGAAATGGGTTAGGGTTAGGGTTAGGGTTAGGGTTAGGGTTAGGGTTAGGGTTAGGGTTAGGGTTGAGAACCTCTGTGGGTCATTAGAATCCTCTTGAACATGCTTTATTTTGATCACTTTGTTACGTTTCCTCTGTTTTCCTGTATATATATATACATATAGTATTACACTCACTTTGTTACAGTTACAGGGGAGAAATGGGTTAGGGTTAGGGTTAGGGTTAGGGTTAGGGTTAGGGTTAGGGTTAGGGTTAGGGTTAGGGTTATTAGGGGTTCTTGAGGGTTAGGGTTGCTAGGGTTGTTAGGGTTTCCTTAGTTTTAGGGTTATATATATACATTAGTATTACACTCACTTTGGGTACAGTTAGAGGGCTCTTGAAATACTTTAGGGTTAGGGTTACATTTAGGGTTTTCCTATATATCTATATATATAGAATGAACATTTTATTTTGCTCACTTTGTTACTTTTTCCTATATATATATATATATTTACTCTGTTACAGGGGAGAAATGGGTTAGGGTTAGGGTTAGGGTTAGGGTTGGGGTTGAGAACCTCTGTGGGTCATTAGAATGCTCTTGAACATACTTTATTTTGCTCACTTTGTTACGTTTACTGTGTTTTCCTATATATCTATATATATAGTATTACACTCGCTTTGTTACAGTTAGAGGGGAGAAATGGGGTAGGGTTAGGTTTACGGTTAGGGTTAGGGTTAGGGTTAGGGTTAGGGTTGAGAACCTCTGTGGGTCATTAGAATCCTCTTGAACATGCTTTATTTTGATCACTTTGTTACGTTTCCTCTGTTTTCCTGTATATATATATACATATAGTATTACACTCACTTTGTTACAGTTACAGGGGAGAAATGGGTTAGGGTTAGGGTTAGGTTTAGGGTTAGGGTTAGGGTTAGGGTTAGGGTTGAGAACCTCTGTGGGTCATTAGAATGCTCTTGAACATGTTTTATTTTGCTCACTTTGTTACGTTTCCTCTGTTTTCCTGTATATATATATACATATAGTATTACACTCACTTTGTTACAGTTACAGGGGAGAAATGGGTTAGGGTTAGTGGTAGGGTTAGGGTTAGGGTTAGGGTTGAGTACCTCTGTGGGTCATTAGAATGCTCTTGAACATGCTTTATTTTGCTCACTTTGTTACATTTACTGTGTTTTCCTTTATATCTATATATATAGTGTTGCACTTACTTTGTTACAGTTACAGGGGAGAAATGGGTTAGGGTTAGGGTTAGGGTTAGGGTTGGGGTTGAGAACCTCTGTGGGTCATTAGAATGCTCTTGAACATACTTTATTTTGCTCACTTTGTTACGTTTACTGTGTTTTCCTATATATCTAGATATATAGTATTACACTCGCTTTGTTACAGTTAGAGGGGAGAAATGGGGTAGGGTTAGGTTTACGGTTAGGGTTAGGGTTAGGGTTAGGGTTAGGGTTAGGGTTGAGAACCTCTGTGGGTCATTAGAATCCTCTTGAACATGCTTTATTTTGATCACTTTGTTACGTTTCCTCTGTTTTCCTGTATATATATATATACATATAGTATTACACTCACTTTGTTACAGTTACAGGGGAGAAATGGGTTAGGGTTAGTGTTATGGTTAGGGTTAGGGTTAGGGTTAGGGTTAGGGTTGAGAACCTCTGTGGGTCATTAGAATGCTCTTGAACATGTTTTATTTTGCTCACTTTGTTACGTTTCCTCTGTTTTCCTGTATATATATATACATATAGTATTACACTCACTTTGTTACAGTTACAGGGGAGAAATGGGTTAGGGTTAGTGTTAGGGTTAGGGTTAGGGTTAGGGTTAGGGTTGAGTACCTCTGTGGGTCATTAGAATGCTCTTGAACATGCTTTATTTTGCTCACTTTGTTACATTTACTGTGTTTTCCTATATATCTATATATATAGTGTTGCACTCACTTTGTTACAGTTACAGGGGAGAAATGGGTTAGGGTTAGGGTTAGGGTTAGGGTTAGGGTTAGGGTTGAGAACCTCTGTGGGTCATTAGAATGCTCTTGAACATACTTTATTTTGCTCACTTTGTTACGTTTACTGTGTTTTCCTATATATATATATATATAGTATTACACTCGCTTTGTTACAGTTAGAGGGGAGAAATGGGGTAGGGTTAGGTTTACGGTTAGGGTTAGGGTTAGGGTTAGGGTTAGGGTTGAGAACCTCTGTGGGTCATTAGAATCCTCTTGAACATGCTTTATTTTGATCACTTTGTTACGTTTCCTCTGTTTTCCTGTATATATATATACATATAGTATTACACTCACTTTGTTACAGTTACAGGGGAGAAATGGGTTAGGGTTAGGGTTAGGGTTAGGGTTAGGGTTAGGGTTAGGGTTAGGGTTAGGGTTGAGAACCTCTGTGGGTCATTAGAATGCTCTTGAACATGTTTTATTTTGCTCACTTTGTTACGTTTCCTGTGTTTTCCTATATATATATATATATAGTATTACACTCACTTTGTTACAGTTACAGGGGAGAAATGGGTTAGGGTTAGGTTAGGGTTAGGGTTAGGGTTAGGGTTAGGGTTGAGAACCTCTGTGGGTCATTAGAATGCTCTTGAACATGCTTTATTTTGCTCACTTTGTTACATTTACTGTGTTTTCCTATATATATATATATATAGTATTACACTCACTTTGTTACAGTTACAGGGGAGAAATGGGTTAGGGGTTAGGGTTAGGGTTAGGGTTAGGGTTAGGGTTGAGAACCTCTGTGGGTCATTAGAATGCTCTTGAACATGCTTTATTTTGCTCACTTTGTTACGTTTACTGTGTTTTCCTATATATATATATATATAGTATTACACTCACTTTGTTACAGTTACAGGGGAGAAATGGGTTAGGGTTAGGGTTAGGTTAGGGTTAGGGTTAGGGTTAGGGTTAGGGTTAGGGTTGAGAACCTCTGTGGGTCATTAGAATGCTCTTGAACATGCTTTATTTTGCTCACTTTGTTACGTTTCCTCTGTTTTCCTGTATATATATATACATATAGTATTACACTCACTTTGTTACAGTTACAGGGGAGAAATGGGTTAGGGTTAGGGTTAGGGTTAGGGTTAGGGTTAGGGTTTAGGGTTGAGAACCTCTGTGGGTCATTAGAATGCTCTTGAACATGCTTTATTTTGCTCACTTTGTTGCGTTTACTGTGTTTTCCTATATATATATATATATAGTATTACACTCACTTTGTTACAGTTACAGGGGAGAAATGGGTTAGGGTTAGGGTTAGGGTTAGGGTTAGGGTTAGGGTTAGGGTTGAGAACCTCTGTGGGTCATTAGAATGCTCTTGAACATGCTTTATTTTGCTCACTTTGTTACGTTTACTGTGTTTTCCTATATATATATATATATATAGTATTACACTCACTTTGTTACAGTTACAGGGGAGAAATGGGTTAGGGTTAGGGTTAGGTTTAGGGTTAGGGTTAGGGTTAGGGTTAGGGTTAGGGTTAGGGTTGAGAACCTCTGTGGGTCATTAGAATGCTCTTGAACATGCTTTATTTTGCTCACTTTGTTACGTTTCCTGTGTTTTCCTGTATGTATATATATATATAGTATTACACTCACTTTGTTACATTACAGGGGAGAAATGGGTTAGGGTTAGGGTTAGGGTTAGGGTTAGGGTTAGGGTTAGGGTTAGGGTTGAGAACCTCTGTGGGTCATTAGAATGCTCTTGAACATGCTTTATTTTGCTCACTTTGTTACGTTTACTGTGTTTTCCTATATATATATATATATAGTATTACACTCACTTTGTTACAGTTACAGGGGAGAAATGGGTTAGGGTTAGGGTTAGGGTTAGGGTTAGGGTTAGGGTTAGGGTTGGGTTGAGAACCTCTGTGGGTCATTAGAATGCTCTTGAACATGCTTTATTTTGCTCACTTTGTTACGTTTACTGTGTTTTCCTATATATATATATATATAGTATTACACTCACTTTGTTACAGTTACAGGGGAGAAATGGGTTAGGGTTAGGTTTAGGGTTAGGGTTAGGGTTAGGGTTAGGGTTAGGGTTGAGAACCTCTGTGGGTCATTAGAATGCTCTTGAACATGTTTTATTTTGCTCACTTTGTTATGTTTCCTCTGTTTTCCTGTATATATATATACATATAGTATTACACTCACTTTGTTACAGTTACAGGGGAGAAATGGGTTAGGGTTAGGGTTAGGGTTAGGGTTAGGGTTAGGGTTAGAGGTTGACCTCTGTGGGTCATTAGAATGCTCTTGAACATGCTTTATTTTGCTCACTTTGTTACATTTACTGTGTTTTCCTATATATATATATATATAGTATTACACTCACTTTGTTACAGTTACAGGGGAGAAATGGGTTAGGGTTAGGGTTAGGGTTAGGGTTAGGGTTGGGGTTGAGAACCTCTGTGGGTCATTAGAATGCTCTTGAACATGCTTTATTTTGATCACTTTGTTACGTTTACTGTGTTTTCCTATATATCTATATATATAGTATTACACTCGCTTTGTTACAGTTACAGGGGAGAAATGGGGTAGGGTTAGGTTTATGGGTTAGGGTTAGGGTTAGGGTTAGGGTTAGGGTTAGGGTTGAGAACCTCTGTGGGTCATTAGAATCCTCTTGAACATGCTTTATTTTGATCACTTTGTTACGTTTCCTGTGTTTTCCTGTATATATATATATATAGTATTACACTCACTTTGTTACAGTTACAGGGGAGAAATGGGTTAGGGTTAGGTTAGGGTTAGGGTTAGGGTTAGGGTTAGGGTTAGGGTTGAGAACCTCTGTGGGTCATTAGAATGCTCTTGAACATGTTTTATTTTGCTCACTTTGTTACGTTTCCTCTGTTTTCCTGTATATATATATACATATAGTATTACACTCACTTTGTTACAGTTACAGGGGAGAAATGGGTTAGGGTTAGTGGGTTAGGGTTAGGGTTAGGGTTAGGGTTAGGGTTGAGTACCTCTGTGGGTCATTAGAATGCTCTTGAACATGCTTTATTTTGCTCACTTTGTTACATTTACTGTGTTTTCCTATATATCTATATATATAGTGTTGCACTCACTTTGTTACAGTTACAGGGGAGAAATGGGTTAGGGTTAGGGTTAGGGTTAGGGTTAGGGTTGGGGTTGAGAACCTCTGTGGGTCATTAGAATGCTCTTGAACATACTTTATTTTGCTCACTTTGTTACGTTTACTGTGTTTTCCTATATATCTATATATATAGTATTACACTCGCTTTGTTACAGTTAGAGGGGAGAAATGGGGTAGGGTTAGGTTTACGGTTAGGGTTAGGGTTAGGGTTAGGGTTAGGGTTAGGGTTAGGGTTAGGGTTAGGGTTGAGAACCTCTGTGGGTCATTAGAATCCTCTTGAACATGCTTTATTTTGATCACTTTGTTATGTTTCCTCTGTTTTCCTGTATATATATATACATATAGTATTACACTCACTTTGTTACAGTTACAGGGGAGAAATGGGTTAGGGTTAGGGTTAGGTTTAGGGTTAGGGTTAGGGTTAGGGTTAGGGTTGAGAACCTCTGTGGGTCATTAGAATGCTCTTGAACATGTTTTATTTTGCTCACTTTGTTACGTTTCCTCTGTTTTCCTGTATATATATATACATATAGTATTACACTCACTTTGTTACAGTTACAGGGGAGAAATGGGTTAGGGTTAGTGTTAGGGTTAGGGTTAGGGTTAGGGTTGAGTACCTCTGTGGGTCATTAGAATGCTCTTGAACATGCTTTATTTTGCTCACTTTGTTACATTTACTGTGTTTTCCTATATATCTATATATATAGTGTTGCACTCACTTTGTTACAGTTACAGGGGAGAAATGGGTTAGGGTTAGGGTTAGGGTTAGGGTTAGGGTTGGGGTTGAGAACCTCTGTGGGTCATTAGAATGCTCTTGAACATACTTTATTTTGCTCACTTTGTTACGTTTACTGTGTTTTCCTATATATCTAGATATATAGTATTACACTCGCTTTGTTACAGTTAGAGGGGAGAAATGGGGTAGGGTTAGGTTTACGGTTAGGGTTAGGGTTAGGGTTAGGGTTAGGGTTGAGAACCTCTGTGGGTCATTAGAATCCTCTTGAACATGCTTTATTTTGATCACTTTGTTACGTTTCCTCTGTTTTCCTGTATATATATATACATATAGTATTACACTCACTTTGTTACAGTTACAGGGGAGAAATGGGTTAGGGTTAGGGTTAGGTTTAGGGTTAGGGTTAGGGTTAGGGTTAGGGTTAGGGTTAGGGTTAACCTCTGTGGGTCATTAGAATGCTCTTGAACATGTTTTATTTTGCTCACTTTGTTACGTTTCCTCTGTTTTCCTGTATATATATATACATATAGTATTACACTCACTTTGTTACAGTTACAGGGGAGAAATGGGTTAGGGTTAGTGTTAGGGTTAGGGTTAGGGTTAGGGTTGAGTACCTCTGTGGGTCATTAGAATGCTCTTGAACATGCTTTATTTTGCTCACTTTGTTACATTTACTGTGTTTTCCTATATATCTATATATATAGTGTTGCACTCACTTTGTTACAGTTACAGGGGAGAAATGGGTTAGGGTTAGGGTTAGGGTTAGGGTTAGGGTTGGGGTTGAGAACCTCTGTGGGTCAT
Organism: Pezoporus occidentalis; assembly: GCF_034315485.1. Classification (NCBI taxonomy): domain Eukaryota; kingdom Metazoa; phylum Chordata; class Aves; order Psittaciformes; family Psittacidae; genus Pezoporus; species Pezoporus occidentalis. Next base: position 1,162 of record NW_026912979.1, on the reverse strand, counting down.
TAGAATGCTCTTGAACATACTTTATTTTGCTCACTTTGTTACGTTTACTGTGTTTTCCTATATATCTAGATATATAGTATTACACTCGCTTTGTTACAGTTAGAGGGGAGAAATGGGGTAGGGTTAGGTTTACGGTTAGGGTTAGGGTTAGGGTTAGGGTTAGGGTTAGGGCTGAGAACCTCTGTGGGTCATTAGAATCCTCTTGAACATGCTTTATTTTGATCACTTTGTTACGTTTCCTCTGTTTTCCTGTATATATATATACATATAGTATTACACTCACTTTGTTACAGTTACAGGGGAGAAATGGGTTAGGGTTAGGGTTAGGTTTAGGGTTAGGGTTAGGGTTAGGGTTAGGGTTAGGGTTAGGGTTGAGAACCTCTGTGGGTCATTAGAATGCTCTTGAACATGTTTTATTTTGCTCACTTTGTTACGTTTCCTCTGTTTTCCTGTATATATATATACATATAGTATTACACTCACTTTGTTACAGTTACAGGGGAGAAATGGGTTAGGGTTAGTGTTAGGGTTAGGGTTAGGGTTAGGGTTGAGTACCTCTGTGGGTCATTAGAATGCTCTTGAACATGCTTTATTTTGCTCACTTTGTTACATTTACTGTGTTTTCCTATATATCTATATATATAGTGTTGCACTCACTTTGTTACAGTTACAGGGGAGAAATGGGTTAGGGTTAGGGTTAGGGTTAGGGTTGGGGTTGAGAACCTCTGTGGGTCATTAGAATGCTCTTGAACATACTTTATTTTGCTCACTTTGTTACGTTTACTGTGTTTTCCTATATATCTAGATATATAGTATTACACTCGCTTTGTTACAGTTAGAGGGGAGAAATGGGGTAGGGTTAGGTTTACGGTTAGGGTTTAGAATCCTCTTGAACATGCTTTATTTTGATCACTTTGTTACGTTTCCTCTGTTTTCCTGTATATATATATACATATAGTATTACACTCACTTTGTTACAGTTACAGGGGAGAAATGGGTTAGGGTTAGGGTTAGGTTTAGGTTAGGTTAGGGTTAGGGTTAGGGTTAGGGTTGAGAACCTCTGTGGGTCATTAGAATGCTCTTGAACATGTTTTATTTTGCTCACTTTGTTACGTTTCCTCTGTTTTCCTGTATATATATATACATATAGTGTTACACTCAC
>NW_026912978.1:0-15069 GCF_034315485.1 Pezoporus occidentalis | reverse complement strand
AAATAAACCTGAACACAGAATCGATGGTAACAGAGAGCTGTCTGGGTCTCAATAAAGCCAAAACACACTGATGTAAGCGGCGAGGAGAAGCAGACAGGCCAACCCAATATGGGTGATAAGCAACTTCTAGTTTATTTGTGACGCAGTTCACACATATATAGGAGTGGTATTCAGCCACTCCTTCTTGGCATAACAGTATTGGTTAGCCCCCACAGCTTCCTCCACATTCTCCTCCCAGGTCCGGTCTCCGGCCACCTGTGGGGGCCACCCCCTGCCTTGCTTGCACAGTCCTCCAGAACTCTATGGTTCTGCTCTTAGAGTCATTCTGCAACAATTCCCCCCTTTTTCTTTGTGCAAGCAAGGCATTATGGGTTATTCTGTTCACCTGTTTTATCACACAACTATAAACAAGTCTAATAGCTACGATGATTAACCTAACAATGATACATAAGTGCAATACTTCAAACAACAGTGTTTGACTCAACCTGTAATGCCCCGTGAAGACAACCATCTAGTTATTCTTAGGATATTGCTCATTTACTATTGCTGGGTAAGCTGAGACAGGGTTCTCAGCTGTGCGTACATCGAATTAGCATAATCAGAGAGACTCATACAACACATTCCATCAAACTCTTCACATCCATGTCCCTGTTCCAACAACAAAAGGTTCTGCAGTGTTGCATGTCTCACAGAGTCAACATTACAACAAATCAGAAATTGCCTTCGATGTAGAATTGTCTGCTTAGCAACTCAGCAACCCAGTCTGCTTAGTTGAGCCAAGGCCCCGGCTGAAGCACTTACAGTGATTTGGCATATTATGATTGGATACATGTTTTGAAGACCCTTAGTGACTAACATATAATTGGTTACACACAGGTGTGAGAACTCAACCTTGAAAGCTTGCCAACAGTCCACAGTTCTCATTAACTTGGTGAATTCCAGCCTCTTATCTTGCTTGCTTAAGCTTCTTCAGGCCTCTCATGGCCTTGCTGTATCTTTCAGGACTATTCAAAGTTTATGTACCAATTATGCATTCTCCTGTGAGAACACTGTCTCCACATCTCCCCCCTTTTGTTTTATCCAGTAACAAGTCGCTACTACAGCAAGGCACACACAAATTTACATTAGCAGAGTTAACTATTACAGGGTGCAGCAGCATGTCAAAGATGCTGATGGCAGTGAAGGACTAGCCAAAGAAATTTCTTACCAGTGGAATTCTCCCCCTCTCTTAAATTTGTTCCATCACCTGCTTTATAACACTACCATTGTATTAAAATTTTTCTAGCTTTTGCCTTAGCATTTTCTAGCAGCTACTGCAAATTTCCATACTCTAACATCTCTTTTACAAGTGACAAATCTATACAATACAAGGTGCAGTTTCTTATTAACAACTAGCTAGTAAATACAGGTGGTTTTATACACAAAATCACAACCTCTAATATAGCTACTTTACAAGCACACATATTTAGGATGTTACTCAGTTGTCCCCAAGTGATGTTTTGCAGTTATTTGTTCTTTCTCTTCCTCTATCTCATTCTGCTTGGGGTAATCACAGTCAGCTCCTGTAGCTGAGGCATCAGGTTTATCCATTCATCTGTCCAGCTCATGGCAGGGCTTCACAAACTTTGCACAGTCGCCATGGACCTGTAGGCAGGAGGGCACAAATATACCCCCTCCCCCAGGTTATCAGTTCTTCAGAAGCAGACAGGTTAGACAGGTTAAAGTTAAATGTAACATCATTACTCTCTCTCTCCCCCCTCTTTTGAGTCCCTGAAAAAGGCATCATTACTCCCACTACAGTCCCATGTACACTTCAGGATGGCTCAGTTTTCTGAGGGACTCCCCGTCTACCAAGAATGGGGGGTCCATCAATCCCAGGGCAGCCGAATCTCATTGGATGCCCTAGGGAGCCCCGTTGACACAAGCGGGAGGAATTTGGGTGTTCAGAGCAATTTGAGGGTTCAAGGAACATTTTGAGGTTCGGGGGGGATCCCCAAAATGTGCTGTAGGAGGCACATTATATTGGGAGATCTCCCATGTACCTGGGTCCCAGGGCACCCTGAGTTGCTTTTGGGTGAGCAACATTCCCCCAGCATGGAGATGTGTTGAGGGGAAGAGTTTGGGGGTTCAGAGGGGATTTTGGCATTGGGGGAGATCCCCAAAGCTCCCCGGGGTTGTGCAGGGATTTGGGGAACAGCCAGTGTCCCAAAGCTAGGGGTTACATTTGACCCAGAGTACCCTGAGTCTTTAGTACCCCTGTTGGCCCATGGCAGTAAATGGAAGGGATTTGGGGTTCGGAAGGGAACTGGAGGTTTAGGGGGATGTGGAGGTTCATGGGAATGTGCCCAAGCTCTGCAGGGGACAAATGGAGGCCTCAAACAGGGGCTACAGCCACCAGAGACCACCCCACAGATCACTGGGGCTTTGGGATGGCGGCAGCATCGTGCCCATGGCCGCTGGGCACCCAGGGGTGCTCCGGGAGTCGCTGCGGGGGGACCAGGCTCTGCCCAGCCGGCTCGGGGAGGTCCCTCACGGGCTGCTCTTCCTCAGTGCCTTTGGTCCGGAGGTGGAGCATGCGAGGGGTCACAGCTCAACGTGGGCCATGGAACAGGGCGTCACGGCCACCTCCGAGGAGTGGAGAGGGACCGACATTGGCACAGCAGAGAATCATGGAATCCCAGAGTGGGCTGGAAGGGACCTTAAAGCTCACCCAGCTCCAAGCCCCAAAGGCACGGGCAGGGACACCTTCCACTAGAGCAGCTTGCTCCACGGCCCTGTGTCTCTGTGCACTCCCAGGGCATCCTGGGGATACCCCTAGAGAATCCCAGAGAATGCCTGCAGCACCTCCAGAGCACCCCATGGACCCAGTCAGAGCTCATGCATCACAATGACCTTGGGGACATGGAGACCACAGGGGTGGCTGATTCTGGAACTCCCCGTGTTCAGGTGTGTGAGGTCACAGAACCCCACAGAACCCTCCAGCAGAGGCACCGGGAGACGACAGCTGCCCCACGGAACACAAGCTACCGGTGGAGGAGGCAAGAGCAGCTCCTCTGGTGGTTCCCGTCTTGGTGTCTCGGAGCCGGTGCCGCCTGTGGACAGAGGAGCGTGGAACGAGGTGGGTGGCGATGGCGATCTTGGGGTGCTGTAGGAGTTGCCAGAACACCTCAAGAGACTTCCCCAGAGTGGCTGCTTTGGACTCGGTGTGTGAGTTGGGCTGGCTGAGCCGGCAGCGGAGCGCTGCGGCTGCCGAGGGATGATCCTGGGATCTGCCCTCATTTCTTGTGGGGAGAGCAAGGGCCTGTGGGGATGGGCCAAGGGGGAACGATTTTAACGTGATAGAGAGGGGAGATTGAGATGAGATCTTAGAAGTTGTTCCCTGTGAGGGTGGTGGGACAGTGGCACAGGGTGCCCAGAGAAGCTGTGGCTGCCCCATGGCTGGCAGTGCTCAAGGCCAGGTTGAATGGAGCTTGGAGCAAGCTGCTCCAGTGGAAGTTGTCTCTGGCAGTGGCAGGGGTTGGAGCTGGATGAGCTTTAAGGACCCTCCGAATCCAAACCATTGTGTGCTTCCGTGATATCCTCAAGTCCCCTGGGGGGAAGTGAGTGAACAAGCTGCCTGGCTGGGTTTAAACCACAACAGCAAGGCAAGGCAAGGCAAGGGAAGGCAAGACAAGGCCAGGCAAGACAGGCGAGTCCAGGCCAGGAGAGGCAAGACAAGGCAAGGGAAGGGAAGGCAAGGCCCATAAAGAGAAGGCCAGGCCAGGTCAGGAAAGGAAAAGAAAGGCCAGTTAAGGCAAGGTAAGGCTAGGCAAGGCAAGGCTAGTCCAGGTCTAGACAGGCCATGTAAGGCCAGGTAAGGCCAGGTAAGGAAAGGCCAGGCAAGGCCAAGCAGGTCAGGTCCAGGCCAGGCCAGGCCAGGCTAATAAAGGCAATGCAAGGCCAGGAAATCACAGGGAAGGCAAAGCCAGGCCAGGCCAGAAAAGGCCAGGCCACACAAGGCCAGGCCAGGCAAGGCCAGGGAAGGCAAGGCCAGGCCAGGCCAGGTCATGCCAGCCGAGGCAAGGCAAGGCCAGGGAAGGCAAGGGCAGGCCAGGCCACTCCAGGCCAGGCAACGCTAGGCCAGGTAAGGCAGGGTAAAGCAATGCAAGGCACGGCCAGTTGAAGGCAGGCAACCCAAGGCCAGGTTAGGCCAGGTAAGTCAAGGCAAGGAAAGGCCAGGCAAGGCAAGGCAAGACAAGGCAAGGCAAGGCAAGGGAAGGCAAGGCCAGGCCAGGCCAGGCAAGGCAAGGCAAGGGAAGACAAGGCAAGGCCAGGCCAGGCCAGGCCAAGCCATGCAAGGGAAGACCAGACCAGGCCAGGAAAGGCAAGGCCAAGCAAGGCAAGGCCAGTCCAGGACTGGCCAGTCCATGCAAGGCCAGGGAAAGGCCAGGTAAGGCAAGGTAAGGCAAGGCAAGGCCCATACAGTAGTAGCAGTGCAGGACAGGTAAGGGCAGGTAGCGCAAGGCCAGGACAGGTAAGGCCAGGCAAGGGCAGGTAAGGTCAGCCCAATCAAGGCCAGCCAGGGCAAGGCCAGGCCAGGTTAGGCCATGCAAGGCAAGGCTAGGCAAGGAAAGGCAAGGCCAGGCCATGCCAATCTTGGTCAGGCTATACCAAGCACGGCCAGGCAAGGCCAGTCCATGCAAGGCCAAGCAGGTCAAGGCCAGGCCAGGCCAGGCCAGGCCAGGAAAGGCCAGGAGAGGCCAATCATGGCAATGCAAGGCCAAAAAACGACAAGGAAGGCAAGGCCAGGCCAGGCCAGGCTGTAAGCGGCGAGGAGAAGCAGACAGGCCAACCCAATATGGGTGATAAGCAACTTCTAGTTTATTTGTGACGCAGTTCACACATATATAGGAGTGGTATTCAGCCACTCCTTCTTGTCATAACAGTATTGGTTAGCCCCCACAGCTTCCTCCACATTCTCCTCCCAGGTCTGGTCTCCAGCCACCTGTGGGGGCCACCCCCTGCCTTGCTTGCACAGTCCTCCAGAACTCTATGGTTCTGCTCTTAGAGTCATTCTGCAACAATTCCCCCCTTTTTCTTTGTGCAAGCAAGGCATTATGGGTTATTCTGTTCACCTGTTTTATCACACAACTATAAGCAAGTCTAATAGCTACGATGATTAACCTAACAATGATACATAAGTGCAATACTTCAAACAACAGTGTTTGACTCAACCTGTAATGCCCCGTGAAGACAACCATCTAGTTATTCTTAGGATATTGCTCATTTACTATTGCTGGGTAAGCTGAGACAGGGTTCTCAGCTGTGCGTGCATCGAATTAGCATAATCAGAGAGACTCATACAACACATTCCATCAAACTCTTCACATCCATGTCCCTGTTCCAACAACAAAAGGTTCTGCAGTGTTGCATGTCTCACAGAGTCAACATTAAAATAAATCAGAAATTGCCTTCGATGTAGAATTGTCTGCTTAGCAACTCAGCAACCCAGTCTGCTTAGTTGAGCCAAGGCCCCGGCTGAAGCACTTACAAGTGATTTGGCATATTATGATTGGATACATGTTTTGAAGACCCTTAGTGACTAACATATAATTGGTTAAACACAGGTGTGAGAACTCAACCTTGAAAGCTTGCCAACAGTCCACAGTTCTCATTAACTTGGTGAATTCCAGCCTCTTATCTTGCTTGCTTAAGCCTCTTCAGGCCTCTCATGGCCTTGCTGCATCTTTCAGGACTATTCAAAGTTTATGTACCAATTATGCATTCTCCCGTGAGAACATTGTCTCCACATCTTCCCCCTTTTGTTTTATCCAGTAACAAGTCTCTACTACAGCAAGGCACACACACATTTACATTAGCAGAGTAACTATTACAGGGTGCAGCAGCATGTCGAAGATGCTGATGGCAGTGAAGGACTAGCCAAAGAAATTTCTTACCAGTGGAATTCTCCCCCCCTCTTAAATTTGTTCCATCACCTGCTTTATAACACTACCATTGTATTAAAATTTTTCTAGCTTTTGCCTTAGCATTTTCTAGCAGCTACTGCAAATTTCCATACTCTAACATCTCTTTTACAAGTGACAAATCTATACAATACAAGGCGCAGTTTCTTATTAACAACTAGCTAGTAAATACAGGTGGTTTTATACACAAAATCACAACCTCTAATATAGCTACTTTACAAGCACACATATTCAGGATGTTACTTTTCAGCTGCCCCCAAGTGATGTTTTGCAGTTATTTGTTCTTTCTCTTCCTCCATCTCATTCTGCTTGGGGTAATCACGGTCAGCTCCTGTAGCTGAGGCATCAGGTTTATCCATTCGTCTGTCCAGCTCATGGCAAGGCTTCACAAACTTTGCACAGTCGCCATGGACCTGTAGGCAGGAGGGCACAAATATACCCCCTCCCCCAGGTTATCAGTTCTTCAGAAGTAGACAGGTTAGACAGGTTAAAGTTAAATGTAACATCATTACTCTCTCTCTCTCCCCCCCTCTTTTTTTTTTTTTTTTTTTGAGACCCTGCAAAAGCCATCATTACTCCCACTACAGTCCCACGTACATAATGTGGCACAAGGACCCTGTGGAGACTAACAGCAAACCAGCTCCGAGAAGCATCATTGCAGTGCGAGGTGGTAGGCTCAACCTTAGCGGGCGTCCCCGCAGAGGCTCTGCCTCCCCCACATCGTATGAGGCTTGGGCTTTTATACTGACCAAAATGCACACTCATTCCGACACAGGTGGCCAGCCTGTGCTGGAAGAAGTGGCCAGCAGTATCTACAGAGGTCTCCAAGGGTTGACAGAAACCTGGACATACTTATATTTACCAACTTCTAGTACATGAGTATCACAGAGAAACTGTATGGGCTCCCCCTGTCAATTGCAAGAAAAAAAATCATAATATATACAGCTTGAGTATAAGAGGATTTTAACGCATACGTGGTCACTGTTTGTCAGGCCTCCTTAACTATTTTGAGATCAAGAGCTTCCCACTATTTAGCCCCCTGCTGTGTAGTAAACACAGGATATGCAAAAATGCCCATTGCAGAAAATTCCCCAGTAATGATCGCATATTTGGTTACCCATTGTTACAACTGAGCGTCTCCAGGGCCAGCAAGTCCGAGCAGACCGACCCGGGAGACAAAGAGTCAGGGTCTGGAAGCAGAGGATATAAATCTGGCTCGGATTCAGGGGATTCGGGGGCTGATCCTGCACCGAACTCGGGGTCTCCGTTGCTCGCAGCTGTGTCTTTCTTATCAGATGTATCTCGTTCAGTATGTAGCCATCTGCAGACCTGGCTCCTCCGTGACTGAGTTAAAAATTTTTTCACTCTAGGGCGTAGTGGGTTGGAGAGGCTCGCGGTTCCTTTAAATCTCCCGCTCGCGCATGATCCCTATTTTCTACTGCGTGCTTCACAGTGGCGCCGCAATCGATCCGGCACCGAGGCACCGCCCTTTTTCTTTCGGATTCCTCAACATTTATCATGCTTATACCTTCTAATATACTTTCTCTGTCCTTTTGAAAGTCCCTACTTTCGGAACTGGGGTGGTGGGGGAGCAGGGGGTTACACCTCCTCCGCGGCACCTTCTGATGAAGGAGGGGGAGAAAAGGAATGGGGGGGGGGGTGGGAAACCCTGGGCTCCCGCGAGTTGGGGGGGGGGGGGGGGAAACGAGTTGTAATCTTCCCCCGGTTTCAACCGACCGGGGACGTCTGTTCCTAGTTTCTCCGTTGCTACCGCGGCAGTTTTCTTTTCTGCCTTGTATCTTTTTATACAGTTCATTACTTCCCTCCGTGGTTTACCGACTTTCTTTGTCGTTTTATCATCATTAAGCACTGAGTCAAATAGTTCATCACCAAACTTTCGCTGCTCACTCTCCTCAAAAACTGTATTAGGAGCTACAAAAAATCTCTTAGCCTTCCCTACAGCCACTAGACCTGCTAGCTGCTTTAGAGTCTCAGGCTCAATTCCCCGCTTTTATAAAAAGCAGTGTAATAAGTTCAGGGCTCAATTCCCCGCTTTTATAAAATGCACTGTAATAAGTCCAGGGCTACCTCTCGGTCCATTTTCATGGCCAGCCTTTTCCGGATCGTCTTCTTCTGGGTCGTCCTGTAATCTCAGTCTCCGGATCGGCCTCCCAACGCAGCAGTGTCTGGTTCACCCCAGCGGCGGATTTTTTCAGTTAGTCCAAGCACCCGGGTCCGTCACGCCACCGCAGCAGCATTGCCCGCGCTTCCCGGCCGCTGCCGCCGGCGCCGCACTCTCGCCGTTCCGGGTCCCCGTCGACCGGGGCCCTGTATCCCGTGTCCCCGCTAGTCGGGGCCCTGTATCCCGGGTCCCCGTCGACCGGGGCCCTGTATCCCGGGTCCCCGTTAAACCGGGTCTCGGTATCCCGGGTCCCCGTTAAACCGGGTCCCTGCATCCCGGGTCCCCGTTAAACCGGGGCCCTGTATCCCGGGTCCCCGTCGGCCGGGGCCCTTTATCCGGGTCCCCGTCGACCGGGGCCCTGTATCCCGGGTCCCCGCTAGTCGGGGCCCTGTATCCCGGGTCCCCGTCGACCGGGGCCATGTATCCCGGGTCCCCGCTAGTTGGGGCCCTGTATCCCGGGTCCCCGCTAGTCGGGGCCCTATATCCTGGGTCCCCGCTAGTCGGAGCCCTATAATCCGGGTCCCCAGCAACCAGGGCCCTGTAATCCGCGTCCCTGTTCGGGCGCCATTTGTAAGCGGCGAGGAGAAGCAGACAGGCCAACCCAATATGGGTGATAAGCAACTTCTAGTTTATTTGTGACGCAGTTCACACATATATAGGAGTGGTATTCAGCCACTCCTTCTTGGCATAACAGTATTGGTTAGCCCCCACAGCTTCCTCCACATTCTCCTCCCAGGTCCGGTCTCTGGCCACCTGTGGGGGCCACCCCCTGCCTTGCTTGCACAGTCCTCCAGAACTCTATGGTTCTGCTCTTAGAGTCATTCTGCAACACCTGGACGACTGAGATTTCCTATTCGAGTTCGTTGTGTAATTAGTGCAGCCCATTTACTCCATGTAGCATCAGTTGCATGATGTGTAGAGGAGACCCTGCCTTTGAACATCCAGCCCAGCACGAGCAACCGGGGTGCCAGGAGGAGCTGTGCTTCAGTGCCAATCACTTCCGAAGCAGCTCGAACCCCTTCATAGGCTGCCAGTATCTCTTTCTCAGTTGGGGTATAGCTGGCCTCAGATCCTTTATATCCCCGACTCCAAAAGCCGAGGGGTCGACCTCGAGTCTCCCCTGGAGCTTTCTGCCAGAGGCTCCAGGTAGGACCGTTCTCCCCAGCTGCAGTGTACAGCACATTTTTTACATCTGGTCCGGTCCGGACTGGTCCAAGGGCTACTGCATGAACTATCTCGCGTTTAATTTGTTCAAAGGCTTGTTGTTGCTCAGGGCCCCATTTAAAATCATTCTTCTTCCGGGTCACATGATAGAGAGGGCTTACAATCGAACTGTAATTTGGGGTGTGCATTCTCCAGAACCCCACTGCACCCAAGAAAGCTTGCGTTTCTTTCCTATTAGTTGGTGGAGACATTGCTGTTATCTTGTTGATCACATCTGTGGGGATCTGTCTACGTCCATCTTGCCATTTTATTCCCAAAAATTGAATCTCCTGTGCAGGTCCCTTGACCTTACTCCGTTTGATGGCAAAACCAGCTTTCAGCAGGATTTGGATTATTTTCCTCCCTTTCTCAAAGACTTCTTCCGCTGTATCGCCCCACACAATAATGTCATCAATGTATTGCAGGTGTTCTGGAGCTTGCCCCTGTTCCAGTGCAGTCTGGATCAGTCCATGGCAAATGGTAGGGCTGTGTTTCCACCCCTGGGGCAGTCGGTTCCAAGTGAACTGCACACCCCTCCAAGTAAAAGCAAACTGTGGCCTGCACTCTGCTGCCAAAGGAATTGAGAAAAATGCATTGGCAATATCAATCGTGGCGTACCACTTGGCTGCCTTTGACTCTAGTTCATACTGAAGTTCTAGCATGTCCGGTACGGCAGCACTCAATGGTGGTGTGACTTCATTCAGGCCACGATAGTCTACTGTTAGTCTCCATTCTCCATTAGACTTTCGCACTGGCCATATGGGGCTATTGAAGGGTGAGCGGGTCCTGCTGATCACCCCCTGACTCTCCAGTCTACGGATCAGCTGATGGATGGGAATCAGGGAGTCTCGATTGGTGCGATATTGCCGCCGGTGCACTGTTGTGGTCGCAGTTGGCACTTGTTGTTCTTCAACTTTCAGCAACCCCACAGCAGAGGGATCTTCTGAGAGACCAGGCAAGGTGGACAGCTGCTCAATTTCCTCAGTCTCCAAAGCAGCAATACCAAAAGCCCACCGGTACCCTTTTGGGTCTTTGAAGTACCCTCTCTTGAGGTAGTCTATGCCGAGGATGCATGGAGCCTCTGGACCAGTCACAATAGGGTGCTTTTGCCATTCCCTCCCAGTCAGGCTGATTTCAGCCTCCAGCACAGTCAACTCTTGGGATCCTCCTGTTACTCCAGAAATATAGATGGGTTCCACCCCTTGACAGCTTGATGGCATCAGGGTACACTGTGCACCGGTATCTACTAGAGCCTTATACTTGTGTGGGACTGATGTGCCAGGCCATCTGATCCACACAGTCCAGTAAATCCGATTGTCCCCTACCTCCACCTGGCTGGAGGCAGGGCCCCTCTAATGGTCATCACAGCGTTGGACACTTAAGTCGTGGTAAAAGGGATTATTCTTTGTTATCATTGAATTGCTGAGTTGAGTACCTCGAGAGAGGACGCCTTCAACACTGGAGCGGGGGGGAGATCAGCGTCCAGGAGCCTCAACTCAGAGCGACAAGAGCCACTGAGGGAGCCTCAAGTCCTCGAGAGGACCTGCCCAGGACCCGGCAGCTCAGCTGACGCGAGCAGCTGACTCACACGGGGCGGAGCCTGAAGCAGTGACACCAACCCTGACTGGTTAAAAACCTGCCCCAGGGAGTGCGAGAGACCAGGAGCGTGGCCAACTGAGTGGGCAAACAGAGCGGGTCGAGGCAGTTTGTGCGGCAGTTTGTGCGGGCAGGTGAGCGGGATGGTGAGCACTCCTCGTATGAGCAGGGCCCGGTCCGGGAGCTCTGCTCTGGCTGCCCCGGCGGTGGCAGCGTAGGCACCCAGACAGAGCCGATGAGAGGGGAGGCTGCAGTGCAGAGCTCGGGGTGTAGAGAGTGCCTGCACTGGTCTGGTGAGGGGAGGGTGCACAATGGGCAGGGCTGCACTCGGTGCTCCCTGGTGGAGGTCCTCCTGCAGCAGGGGCTGAGCTGGGGGATGCTGTTAATAGGCTGCGAGATGCCAGGGAAGCTGAGAGGAAGCAGGAATGCTTGCTCCTGGCCCAAACTGTGCAGGGGCCTCAAGCTTCACCTCTAGGTCATGAAGGAAAGAAGAAGGCCGTTAACCTGGGAAGCTGGGAATTAGTGACAAAAAAAACAACAAATAAAGTAGGAAAAGGACAACCAAAAGCAAGGGGCTTCTCCCTAAATCTGTTGTCCCCAGGCAGATCCGCTTTGCTGTCCTACAGGGGGCTAATGAGAAAGAAACAGCCGGCTGATGCACTGGTAAAGAAGATCTCTACTGGTGCTGCCAGGAAAAAGCGGCGGGTCGTAGTAGTAGGATACTCTACACTGAAAGGGACAGAAGCACTCGTCTGTCGGCTTGAGCCCATCTCAAGGGAGGTGTGTTGCCTACCAGGGGCATGCATCAGGGATGTGGCAGAAAGGCTGCCTGCTGTAGTACGTCCCATGGACTATTACCCACTCCTGGTGATACATGTGGGTGCTAGGGATATAGATAGTAGTAGCCTGGGGAACATAAAGAAGGACTACAGAGCCCTGGGGGAGGTGGTGAGGGGCTCTGGAGCTCAGATAGTCTTTTTGTCAATTCCCCACGATACAGGGGAGGACGTTAAAAAAAGCTAGGAGGATTGGCCAGCTTAATAACTGGTTAAAAGGGTGGTGCCATAGTCAGGGGTTTGGGCGCCTTGAACACGGGACCAAGTTTGTAGGCCAGGTCTAGTGGGGGCTGGTGGAGCTGGTCTAAAGGAAAAGAGCAGTTTTGGTAGGAGGCTTGCCAGACTGGTCAAGGAGGCTTTAAACTAGATGTGTTGGGGGAGAGGGGCATCATTCCATCCCAACACACCCAGTCAGTTGCCAGCACATATAATAAATGCTCGGAGCAATGTAGAGATATCCCAGCCGCTCCAGCCAATGGGCCGGCTTCATTTGGAGCTCGGCTCAGGTGCCTCTATAGAAATGCCTGTAGCATGGGGAACAAACAAGAGGAATTAGAGATGTGTGCACGTCCACGGGGGTATGATATAATAGGCATCGCAGAAACATGGTGGGATGGCTCCTATGACTGGAGTGTTGGAATGGAAGGTTACAGGCTCTTTAGAAAAGACAGGCCCGGCAGGCAGGGAGGGGGAGTTGCCCTTTATGTCAGGGATAGGCTGGAGAGTATGGAACTCTGTCTGGGGACAGGTGAGCAGTCCACAGAGAGTTTGTGGGTCAGGGTTAAAGGGAATATAGCTATGGGAGACATTACTGTGGGGATCTGTTACAGACCACCTGATCAAGGAGAACCTGCGGATGAAGCACTCTATAGACAGATAAGAAAAGCGTCATGCTTACAGGCCCTTGCTCTCATGGGTGACTTCAACCACCCTGACATCTGTTGGAAGGATGGTACGGCCCAGCACAAGCACTCCAGGAGGTTCCTCGATTGTGTAATAGAGGAGCCAACAAGGAGAGGTGTCATGCTTGACCTCCTGCTCACCAACAGGGAAGGGCTCGTTGGAAATGTGACGCTCCAGGGCAGCCTTGGATGCAGCAATCATGAGATGCTTGAATTTGAGATCCTCAAGACAGTGAGAAGAGCGTGCTGCAAGCTCACTGCCCTGGACTTCAAAAGAGCAGACTTTGGCCTCTTCAGGAACCTGCTTCGGAAGGTTCCATGGGATCCAGCCCTAGAGGGCAGAGGGGCCCAAGACTGTTGGTTGATATTCAAGGATCACTTGCTACAAGCTCAGGAGTGTTGCATCCCAACCAGAAGGAAGTGCAGCAGGAGGGCCAGGAGACCTCCTTGGATGGATAAGGAGTTCCTGAGGAAAATTCAATTGAAAAAAGAGGCTTATAATAAGTGGAAGCAAGGACAGGTGGCATGGGAAGAGTACAGGGATGTTGTCCGAGAAGCTAGGGACCAGGTTAGGAAAGCTAAGGCCCAGTTAGAATTAAACTTAGCTAGGGGTATTAAAGATAACAGGAAGGGATTCTACAGGTACATAGCAAATAAAAAACAGACTAGGGTAAACGTAGGTCCCCTCAGAAAGCTCTCAGGAGAACTGGCTACACAGGATTTGGAGAAGGCTGAGGTTCTGAATGACTTCTTTGCCTCGCTCTTCACTGGCAAAGGCTCTGACCACACCACCCAAGTCTTGGAAGGCAGATGCAGGGACTGTAAGAATGATGACCTTGTGCCCACTGTAGGAGAGGAACTGGTTTGAGACCATCTTAAAAATCTGAACGTGCACAAGTCTGTGGGTCCTGATGAGATCCATCCGCGGGTCCTGAAGGAGCTGGCAAATGAAGTTGCGAAGCTGCTGGCCGTCTTATTTGAGAAATCCTGGCAGTCAGGTGAAGTTCCTGACGACTGGAAAAAGGGAAATATAACCCCCATTTTCAAGAAGGGGAAAATGGATGACCCAGGGAATTACAGAGCAGTCAGTCTCACCTCTGTGCCTGGCAAAATCTTGGAGCAGATTCTCCTGGCAGGCATTCTAAGGCACATGAAAATCAACAAGGTGCTTGGTGACAACCAGCATGGCTTCACTAAGGGGAAATCCTGCCTGACCAATTTGGTGGCCTTCTATGATGGGGCTACAGAACTGATGGACAGGGGTAGAGCAGTTGATGGCATCTACCTGGACTTGTGCAAAGCGTTCGACACTGTCCCACATGACATCGTTGTCTCTAAACTGGAGAGACATCAATTTGATGGATGGAGCACTCGGTGGATAGTGCAAGGTCCTACACCTGGGTGGGAGCAATCCCAGGCACAGCTACAGGTTGGGCAGAGAAGAGATTCAGAGCAGCCCTGCAGAGAAGGACTTGGGGGTGTTGGTTGATGAGAAAATGAACATGAGCCGGCTTCAGTGTGCACTCGCAGCCCACAAAGCCAACCGTATCCTGGGCCGCATCCAAAGCAGCGTGACCAGCAGGTCGAAGGAGGTGTTCCTGCCCCTCTACTCTGCTCTGGTGAGACCTCACCTGGAGCATTGTGTGCAGTTCTGGTGTCCTCAACATAAAAAGGATATGGAACTGTTGGAACAAGTCCAGAGGAGGCCACGAGGATGATCAGGGACTGGAGCACCTCCTGTATGAAGACAGGCTGAGGAAGTTGGGGCTGTTCAGCCTGGAGAAGAGAAGGCTGCGTGGAGACCTCATAGCAGCTTCCAGTATCTGAAGGGGGCCTATAGGGATGCTGGGGAGGGACTCTTCATTAGGGACTGTAGTGAAGCTAAATGAAAGTAGTTCCCACAAAAAGGAGGCTCATCCTTGAGGTAAGGCACTGACCACTGTCTCCAGTGCCTGGTGATACTTGTTCATCCCAAACGAGCTTGAAGACCTGAGGGAAGGACCAAAGGTTCAATACAGCTCTGGTATATATAACCCCCTGCAGTTCTGATACAGTTTTGGTGTCTACAGAATCTTAGAATCATAGAATAGTTAGGGTTGGAAAGGACCTTAAGATCATCCAGTTCCAACCCCCCGGACATTGGTAGGGACACCTCACATTAACCATGTCACCCAAGGCTCTATCCAACCTAGCCTTGAACACTGCCCAGGATAGAACATTCACAACTTCCCTGGGCAACCCATTCCAGTGCCTCACCACCCTCACAGGAAGGAATTTCTTCCGTATATCCAACCTAAACTTCCCCTCTTTAAGGTTTAACCTGTTGCCCTTGACCTATCACTACAGTCCTAATGAAGAGTCCATTCCCAGCATCCCTATAACTCCCT
>NW_026912977.1:0-12361 GCF_034315485.1 Pezoporus occidentalis | reverse complement strand
ATCTTCAGCACACAGTCAGTTTTGCACCGGTGTCACCATCATTGCTGTCGTTGGTTTCATACCTAAAAGTCATTTGAATGCCATCCCGGAGTCTGCTCTCGGCTCCCCAGCAGCACAGTGAGTGAGCACACGTCGGGCCTCGGGTCCCAAGCCGAAGAGCCAGGAGGGAAACGGGTGCTCAGAATCTTCAGCACAAGTCACTCCTCCCACAACAGAAGTGTCAGGATTGAAAGCTGGTGCTGGACCTGTTCAGCACACAATAACCTATACATTGGTGCATCCATCGTTGCTTTCACTGCTCCCTTTCATACAGGAAAAGCATTTGAATGGAACTTCTCTGGTGAGCCTGCTCTCTGCTGCGCAGCAACACAGTCAGCACAGCAAGAACGTGGCCTCTGCTCCTGCAGCCGAAGAGCCAGGAGGGAAAGCTGCTGCTGCGACTCTTCAGCACACAGTCAGCTTTGCAACTGTGTCACCATCATTTTTGTCGCTCCTCGGTTTCATGCCTAAAAGTCCATTTGAATTGTACCTCTCCGGAGCTTACTCTAGGGGGCCTAGCAGCACAGAGAGTAGAGCACGAACGTCTGGCCTCTGCTCCCAGAGCCGAAGAGCCAGGAGGGAAAGCATGTGCTGGGCATCTTCAGCACACAGTCAGCTTTGCAACGGTGTCACCATCATTGCTATCACTCCTCGGTTTCATACCTTAAAGTCCATTTTAATGTAACCTCTCCGGGATTGCTCTCTGCTGCCCAGCAGCACAGTGGGAGAGCATGAAAGTTTGGTCACTTCTCCTACAGCCGAAGAGCCAGGAGGGAAAGCTGGTGCTGGGCATCTTCAGCACACAGTCAGCTTTGCAACGGTGTCACCATAAGGGTTGTCGCTCCTTGGTTTCATACTAAAAGTCCATTTAAATCCAAATTCTCAGCTGGTCTCTCTCAGGTGCAGGCAGCACAGTGTGGGCAGCACAAACGTCTGAGCTCTGCTCCCACAGCCAAAGAGCCAGGAGTGAAAGCTGCTGCTGGGCATACTCAGCACACAGTCAGCTTTCCAGCAGTGTCACTATCATTGCAGTTGCTGCTCACATTCATACCTAAAAGTCCATTTGAATCCAACCTCTCCGGTGGTTGCTCTCTTGCTGCCCAGCAGCACAGCGATTAGAGCACGAACGTCTGGCCTCTGCTCCCAGAGCCGAAGAGCGAGGAGGTAAAGCATGTGCTGGGCATCTTCAGCACACAGTCAGCTTTGCAACGGTGTCACCATCATTGCTGTCGCTCCTTGATTTCATACCTAAAAGTGCATTTGAATGCAAACTTTCCAGAGCTTGCTCTCGGCTGCCCAGCAGCACAGTGAGTAGAGCACGAACGTCTGGCCTCTGCTCCCAGAGCCGAAGAGCCAGGAGGGAAAGCATGTGCTGGGCATCTTCAGCACACAGTCAGCTTTTCAACGGTGCCACCATCATTTCTGTCGCTCCTCGGTTTCATACCTAAAAGTGCATTTGAATGCAACCTCTTCGCATCTTGCTCTCTGCTGCCCAGCAGCACAGTGAGTAGAGCACGAATGTTTGGCCTCTGCTCTCACAGCCGAAGAGCCAGGAGGGAAAGCATGTGCTGGGCATCTTCAGCACACAGTCAGCTTTGCAACGGTGTCACCATCATTGCTGTCGCTCCTCACTTTCATACCTACAAATTCTTTTGAATCCAACTTCTCTGGTGGGTGCTCTCTTGGCTGCCCAGCAGCACAGCGAGTAGAGCACGAACGTCTGGCCTCTGCTCCCAGAGCCGAAGAGCCAGGAGGGAAAGCATGTGCTGGGCATCTTCAGCACACAGTCAGCTTTGCAACGGTGTCACCATCATTGCTGTCGCTCCACGGTTTCATACCTAAAAGTCCATTTGAATGCACCCTCTCCGGAGCTTGCTCTCAGCTGCCCAGGAGCACAGCGATTAGAGCACGAACGTCTGGCCTCTGCTCCCAGAGCCGAAGAGCCAGGAGGGAAAGCATGTGCTGGGCATCTTCAGGACACAGTCAGCTTTGCAACGGTGTCACCATCATTGTTGTTGCTCCTCGGTTTCATACCTAAAAGTGCATTTGAATGCAACCACTCCACTGCTTGCTCTCGGCTGCCCAGCAGCACAGTGAGTTGAGCACGAACGTCTGGCCTCTGCTCCCAGAGCCGAAGAGCCAGGAGGGAAAGCATGTGCTGGGCATCTTCAGCACACAGTCAGCTTTGCAACGGTGGCACCATCATTGCTGTCGCTCCTCGGTTTCATACCTAAAAGTGCATTTGAATGCAACTTCTCCGGAGCTGGCTCTCGGCTGCCCAGCAGCACAGCGAGTAGAGCACGAACATCTGGCCTCTGCTCCCAGAGCCGAAGAGCCAGGAGGGAAAGCATGTGCTGGGCATCTTCAGCACACAGTCAGCTTTGCAACGGTGTCACCATCATTGCTGTCGCTCCTCGGTTTCATACCTAAAAGTCCATTTGAATGCACCCTCTCCGGAGCTTCCTCTCGGCTGCCAAGCAGCACAGTGAGTAGAGCACGAACATCTGGCCTCTGCTCCCAGAGCCGAAGAGCCAGGAGGGAAAGCATGTGCTGGGCATCTTCAGCACACAGTCAGCTTTGCAACGGTGCCTCCATCATTGCTGTCGCTCCTCACTTTCATACCTAGAAGTCCATTTGAATGCGACTTCTCTGGTGGTTGCTCTCGGCTGCCCAGCAGCACAGTGAGTAGAGCACGAACCTCTGGCCTCTGCTCCCAGAGCCGAAGAGCCAGGAGGGAAAGCATGTGCTGGGCATCTTCAACACACAGTCAGCTTTGCAACGATGTCACCATCATTGCTGTCGCTCCTCAGTTTCATACCTAAAAGTGCATTTGAATGTACCATCTCCGGAGCTTGCTCTCGGCTGCCCAGCAGCACAGCGAGTAGAGCACGAACGTCTGGCCTCTGCTCCCAGAGCCGAAGAGCCAGGAGGGAAAGCATGTGCTGGGCATCTTCAGCACACAGTCAGCTTTGCAACGGTGTCACCATCATTGCTGTCACTCCTCGGTTTCATACCTAAAAGTCCATTTGAATGCAACCTCTCCAAAGCTAGTTCTCGGCTGCCCAGGGGCACAGCGATTAGTGCACGAACGTCTGGCCTCTGCTCCCAGAGCCGAAGAGCCAGGAGGGAAAGCATGTGCTGGGCATCTTCAGCACACAGTCAGCTTTGCAACGGTGTCACCATCATTGCTGTCGCTCCTCGGTTTCATACCTAAAAGTGCATTTGAATGTACCATCTCCGGAGCTTGCTCTCGGCTGCCCAGCAGCACAGTGAGTAGAGCACGAACGTCTGGCCTCTGCTCCCAGAGCCGAAGAGCCAGGAGGGAAAGCATGTGCTGGGCATCTTCAGCACACAGTCAGCTTTGCAACGGTGCCACCATCATTGCTGTCGCTCCTCGGTTTCATACCTAAAAGTTCATTTGAATGCAACCTCTCTGGCTTGCTCTCTTGCTGCCCAGCAGCACAGCGAGTAGAGCACGAACGTCTGGCCTCTGCTCCCAGAGCCGAAGAGCCAGGAGGGAAAGCATGTGCTGGGCATCTTCAGCACACAGTCAGCTTTGCAACGGTGTCACCATCATTGCTGTCGCTCCTCGGTTTCATACCTAAAAGTGCATTTGAATGCACCCTCTCTGGAGCTTGCTCTCGGCTGCCCAGCAGCACAGCGAGTAGAGCACGAACGTCTGGCCTCTGCTCCCAGAGCCGAAGAGCCAGCAGGGAAAGCATGTGCTGGGCATCTTCAGCACACAGTCAGCTTTGCAACGGTGTCACCATCATTGCTGTCGCTCCTTGATTTCATACCTAAAAGTGCATTTGAATGCACCCTCTCCGGAGTCTGCTCTCGGCTGCCCAGCAGCACAGTGAGTAGAGCACGAACATCTGGCCTCTGCTCCCAGAGCCGAAGAGCCAGGAGGGAAAGCATGTGCTGGGCATCTTCAGCACACAGTCAGCTTTGCAACGGTGTCACCATCATTGCTGTCGCTCCTCGGTTTCATACCTAAAAGTGCATTTGAATGCAAATTCTCTCCTTGCTCTCTCTCAGCCACAGCAGCACAGCGAGTAGAGCACGAACGTCTGGCCTCTGCTCCCAGAGCAGAAGAGCCAGGAGGGAAAGCATGTGCTGGGCATCTTCAGCACACAGTCAGCTTTGCAACGGTGCCTCCATCATTGCTGTCGCTCCTCCCTTTCATACCTAGAAGTCCATTTGAATCCAAACTCTCTGGTGGTTTCTCTTGGCTGCCCAGCAGCACAGCGAGTAGAGCACGAACGTCTGGCCTCTGCTCCCAGAGCCGAAGAGCCAGCAGGGAAAGCATGTGCTGGGCATCTTCAGCACACAGTCAGCTTTGCAACACCATCATTGCTGCTCCCTTTCATACCTAAAAGTGCATCATTGCTGTCGCTGCCACAGTGAGTACAGCACGAACGTTTGGCATCATACCTAAAAGTGCATTTGAAAGCAAACCTCTTCAGCACACACTGCTTGTTCTCGGCTGCCCAGGAGCACAGCGAGTAGAGCAGCACGAACGTCTGGCCTCTGCTCCCAGAGCCGAAGAGCCAGGAGGGAAAGCATGTGCTGGGCATCTTCAGCACACAGTCAGCTTTGCAACGGTGTCACCATCATTGCTGTCGCTCCTCGGTTTCATACCTAAAAGTGCATTTGAATGCAAATAGGTGCTTGCTCTCGGCTGCCCAGCAGCACAGTGAGTAGAGCACGAACGTTTGGCCTCTGCTCCCAGAGCCGAAGAGCCAGGAGGGAAAGCATGTGCTGGGCATCTTCAGCACACAGTCAGCTTTGCAACGGTGGTCTCCATCATTGCTGTCGCTCCTCGCATACCTAAAAGTGCATTTGAATGCAACCACGAACGTCTCTGGAGCTTGCTCTCTGGCCCAGCAGCACAGTGAGTACAGCACGAACGTTTGGCCTCTGCTCCCACAGCAGAAGAGCCAGGAGGGAAAGCATGTGCTGGGCATCTTCAGCACACAGTCAGCTTTGCAACGGTGTCACCATCATTGCTGTCGCTCCTCGGTTTCATACCTAAAAGTGCATTTGAATGCAACCTCTCTGGAGCTTGCTCTCTCAGCTGCCCAGCAGCACAGCGAGTAGAGCACGAACGTCTGGCCTCTGCTCCCAGAGCCGAAGAGCCAGCAGGGAAAGCATGTGCTGGGCATCTTCAGCACACAGTCAGCTTTGCAACGGTGTCACCATCATTGCTGTCGCTCCTCGGTTTCATACCTAAAAGTGCATTTGAATGCAACCTCTCCACTGCTTGCTCTCGGCTGCCCAGCAGCACAGTGAGTAGAGCACGAACGTCTGGCCTCTGCTCCCAGAGCCGAAGAGCCAGGAGGGAAAGCATGTGCTGGGCATCTTCAGCACACAGTCAGCTTTGCAACGGTGTCACCATCATTGCTGTCGTTCCTCGGTTTCATACCTAAAAGTCCATTTGAATGCAACCTCTCCGGAGCTTGCTCTCGGCTGCCCAGCAGCACAGTGAGTAGAGCACGAATGTCTGGCCTCTGTTCCCAGAGCCGAGGAGCCAGCAGGGAAAGCATGTGCTGGGCATCTTCAGCACACAGTCAGCTTTGCAACGGTGCCACCATCATTGCTGTCGCTGCTCGGTTTCATACGTAAAAGTCCATTTGAATGCAACCTCTCTAAAGCTAGTTCTCGGCTGCCCAGGGGCACAGAGATTAGTGCACGAACGTCTGGCCTCTGCTCCCAGAGCCGAAGAGCCAGGAGGGAAAGCATGTGCTGGGCATCTTCAGCACACAGTCAGCTTTGCAACGGTGTCACCATCATTGCTGTCGCTCCTCGGTTTCATACCTAAAAGTGCATTTGAATGCAACCTCTCCGGAGCTTGCTCTCGGCTGCCCAGCAGCACAGTGAGTAGAGCACGAACGTCTGGCCTCTGCTCCCAGAGCCGAAGAGCCAGGAGGGAAAGCATGTGCTGGGCACCTTCAGCACACAGTCAGCTTTGCAACGGTGTCACCATCATTGCTGTCGCTCCTCTCTTTCATACCTACAAGTCCATTTGAATGCAACGTCTCCGGTGGTTGCTCTCGGCTGCCCAGCAGCACAGCGAGTAGAGCACGAACGTCTGGCCTCTGCTCCCAGAGCCGAAGAGCCAGGAGGGAAAGCATGTGCTGGGCATCTTCAGCACACAGTCAGCTTTGCAACGGTGTCACCATCATTGCTGTCGCTCCTCGGTTTCATACCTAAAAGTGCATTTGAATGCAACCTCTCCGGAGCTTGCTCTCGGCTGCCCAGCAGCACAGTGAGTAGAGCACGAACGTCTGGCCTCTGTTCCCAGAGCCGAAGAGCCAGCAGGGAAAGCATGTGCTGGGCATCTTCAGCACACAGTCAGCTTTGCAACGGTGTCACCATCATTGCTGTCGCTCCTCGGTTTCATACCTAAAAGTGCATTTGAATGCAACGTCTCTGGTGGTTGCTCTCGGCTGCCCAGCAGCACAGCGAGTAGAGCACGAACGTCTGGCCTCTGCTCCCAGAGCCGAAGAGCCAGGAGGGAAAGCATGTGCTGGGCACCTTCAGCACACAGTCAGCTATGCAACGATGTCACCATCATTGCTGTCGCTCCTTGCTTTCATACCTAAAAGTCCATTTGAATGCAACCTCTCCCGAGCTTGCTCTCGGCGGCCCAGTAGCGCAGCGATTAGAGCATGAACGTCTGGCCTCTGCTCCCCGAGCAGAAGAGCCAGGAGGGAAAGCATGTGCTGGGCATCTTCAGCACACAGTCAGCTTTGCAACGGTGTCACCATCATTGCTGTCGCTCCTCGGTTTCATACCTAAAAGTGCATTTGAATGCAACCTCTCCGGAGCTTGCTCTCGGCTGCCCAGGAGCACAGCGATTAGAGCACGAACGTCTGGCCTCTGCCCCCAGAGCCGAAGAGCCAGGAGGGAAAGCATGTGCTGGGCATCTTCAGCACACAGTCAGCTTTGCAACGGTGTCACCATCATTGCTGTCGCTCCTCGGTTTCATACCTAAAAGTGCATTTGAATGCAACCTCTCCGGAGCTTGTTCTCGGCTGCCCAGCAGCACAGCGAGTAGAGCACGAACGTCTGGCCTCTGCTCCCAGAGCCGAAGAGCCAGGAGGGAAAGCATGTGCTGGGCAAATTCAGCACGCAGTCAGCTTTGCAACGGTGTCACCATCATTGCTGTCGCTCCTCTCTTTCACACCTAGAAGTCCATTTGTATCCAACCTCTCAGGTTGTTTATCTCGGCTGCCCAGCAGCACAGCGAGTAGAGCACGAACGTCTGGCCTCTGCTCCCAGAGCCGAAGAGCCAGGAGGGAAAGCATGTGCTGGGCATCTTCAGCACACAGTCAGCTTTGCAACGGTGTCACCATCATTGCTGTCGCTCCTCGGTTTCATACCTAAAAGTGCATTTGAATGCAACCTCTCCATTGCTTTCTCGGCTGCCCAGGGGCACAGCGATTAGAGCACGAACGTCTGGCCTCTGCTCCCAGAGCCGAAGAGCCAGGAGGGAAAGCATGTGCTGGGCATCTTCAGCACACAGTCAGCTTTGCACCGGTGTCACCATCATTGCTGTCGCTCCTCGGTTTCATACCTAAAAGTGCATTTGAATGTACCATCTCCAAAGCTAGTTCTCGGCTGCCCAGGGGCACAGAGATTAGTGCACGAATGTCTGGCCTCTGCTCCCAGAGCCGAAGGGCCAGGAGGGAAAGCATGTGCTGGGCACCTTCAGCACACAGTCAGCTTTGCAACGGTGCCTCCATCATTGCTGTCGCTCCTCACTTTCATACCTAGAAGTCCATTTGAATGAGACTTCTCTGGTGGTTGCTCTCGGCTGCCCAGGAGCACAGCGAGTAGAGCACGAACGTCTGGCCTCTGCTCCCAGAGCCGAAGAGCCAGGAGGGAAAGCATGTGCTGGGCATCTTCAGCACACAGTCAGCTTTGCAACGGTGTCACCATCATTGCTGTCGCTCCTCGGTTTCATACCTAAAAGTGCATTTGAATGCAACCTCTCCGGAGCTTGCTCTCGGCTGCCCAGGAGCACTGCGATTAGAGCACGAATGTGTGGCCTCTGCTCCCAGAGCCGAAGAGCCAGGAGGGAAAGCATGTGCTGGGCATCTTCAGCACACAGTCAGCTTTGCAACGGTGTCACCATCATTGCTGTCGCTCCTCGGTTTCATACCTAAAAGTGCATTTCAATGCTCCCTCTTCGGAGCTTGCTCTCGGCTGCCCAGGAGCACAGCGAGTAGTGCACGAACGTCTGGCCTCTGCTCCCAGAGCCGAAGAGCCAGGAGGGAAAGCATGTGCTGGGCATCTTCAGCACACAGTCAGCTTTGCAACGGTGTCACCATCATTGCTGTCGCTCCTTGATTTCATACCTAAAAGTGCATTTGAATGCAACCTCTCCAGAGCTTGCTCTCGGCTGCCCAGGGGCACAGTGAGTAGAGCACGAACGTCTGGCCGCTGCTCCCAGAGCCGAAGAGCCAGGAGGGAAAGCATGTGCTGGGCATCTTTAGCACACAGTCAGCTTTGCAACGGTGTCACCATCATTGCTGTCGCTCCTCTGTTTCATACCTAAAAGTGCATTTGAATGCAACTTCTCCGGAGCTTCCTCTCGGGTGCCCAGGAGCACAGCGATTAGTGGAGCACGAACGTCTGGCCTCTGCTCCCAGAGCCGAAGAGCCAGGAGGGAAAGCATGTGCTGGGCATCTTCAGCACACAGTCAGCTTTGCAACTGTGTCACCATCATTGCTTTCGCTCCTAGGTTTCATACCTAAAAGTGCATTTGAATGCAACTCTCTGGAGCTTGCTCTCGGCTGCCCAGGAGCACAGTGAGTAGAGCACGAACGTCTGGCATCTGCTCCCAGAGCCGAAGAGCCAGGAGGGAAAGCATGTGCTGGGCATCTTCAGCACACAGTCAGCTTTGCAACGGTGTCACCATCATTGCTGTCGCTCCTCGGTTTCATACCTAAAAGTGCATTTGAATGCAACCTCTCCAAAACTTGTTCTCGGCTGCCCAGGGGCACAGCGATTCGTCCAAGAACGTCTGGCCTCTGCTCCCAGAGCCGAAGAGCCAGGAGGGAAAGCATGTGCTGGGCACCTTCAGCACACAGTCAGCTTTGCAACGGTGCCTGCATCATTGCTGTCGCTCCTCGGTTTCATACCTAGAAGTGCATTTAAATGCACGCTCTCCAAAGCTTTTTCTCGGCTGCCCATTGCCACAGCGAGTAGAGCACGAATGTCT
Organism: Pezoporus occidentalis; assembly: GCF_034315485.1. Lineage (NCBI taxonomy): Eukaryota > Metazoa > Chordata > Aves > Psittaciformes > Psittacidae > Pezoporus > Pezoporus occidentalis. The sequence continues at coordinate 3,093 of NW_026912977.1, read as the reverse complement.
GGCCTCTCTCCCCAGAGCCGAAGAGCCAGGAGGGAAAGCATGTGCTGGGCATCTTCAGCACACAGTCAGCTTTGCAACGGTGTCACCATCATTGCTGTCGCTCCTCGGTTTCGTACCTAAAAGTCCATTTCGATGCAACCTCTGGAGCTTGCTCTCAACTTCCCAGTAGTACAGCGATTAGAGCACGAACGTCTGGCATCTGCTCCCACAGCCGAAGAGCCAGGAGGGAAAGCATGTGCTGGGCATCTTCAGCACACAGTCAGCTTTGCAACGGTGTCACCATCATTGCTGTCGCTCCTCGGTTTCATACCTAAAAGTGCATTTGAATGCAACTTCTCTGGAGCTTGCTTTCGGCTGCCGAGCAGCACAGTGAGTAGAGCACGAACATCTGGCCTCTGCTCCCAGAGCCGAAGAGCCAGCAGGGAAAGCATGTGCTGGGCACCTTCAGCACACAGTCAGCTTTGCAACGGTGTCACCATCATTGCTGTCGCTCCTCTGTTTCATACCTAAAAGTGCATTTGAATGCAACTTCTCCGGAGCTTGCTCTCGGGTGCCCAGGAGCACAGCGAGTAGTGCACGAACGTCTGGCCTCTGCTCCCAGAGCCGAAGAGCCAGCAGGGAAAGCATGTGCTGGGCATCTTCAGCACACAGTCAGCTTTGCAACGGTGTCACCATCATTGCTGTCGCTCCTCTGTTTCATACCTAAAAGTGCATTTGAATGCAACTTCTCCGGAGCTTCCTCTCGGCTGCCCAGGAGCACAGCGAGTAGAGCACGAACGTCTGGCCTCTGCTCCCAGAGCCGAAGAGCCAGGAGGGAAAGCATGTGCTGGGCATCTTCAGCACACAGTCAGCTTTGCAACGGTGTCACCATCATTGCTGTCGCTCCTCACTTTCATACCTACAAGTCCATTTGAATCCAAACTCTCCGGTGGTTTCTCTTGGCTGCCCAGCAGCACAGCGAGTAGAGCACGAACGTCTGGCCTCTGCTCCCAGAGCCGAAGAGCCAGCAGGGAAAGCATGTGCTGGGCACCTTCAGCACACAGTCAGCTTTGCAACGGTGCCTCCATCATTGCTGTCGCTCCTCACTTTCATACCTAGAAGTCCATTTGAATCCAAACTCTCTGGTGGTTTCTCTTGGCTGCCCAGCAGCACAGCGAGTAGAGCACGAATGTCTGGCCTCTGCTCCCAGAGCCGAAGAGCCAGGAGGGAAAGCATGTGCTGGGCATCTTCAGCACACAGTCAGCTTTGCAACGGTGTCACCATCATTGCTGTCGCTCCTCGGTTTCATACCTAAAAGTGCATTTGAATGCACCCTCTCCGGAGCTTGCTCTCGGCTGCCCAGGGGCACAGCGATTAGAGCACGAACGTCTGGCCTCTCTCCCCAGAGCCGAAGAGCCAGGAGGGAAAGCATGTGCTGGGCATCTTCAGCACACAGTCAGCTTTGCAACGGTGTCACCATCATTGCTGTCGCTCCTCGGTTTCATACCTAAAAGTCCAGAGTGCAACTTCTCCGGAGCTTGCACGAACGTCTGGCTCTGCTCCCCCGAAGAGCCAGCACATGTGCTGGGCATTCAGCACACAGTCAGCTTTGCAACGGTCTGCTGCCTCTGTTTCATCCTAAAAGTGCATTTGAATGCACCCTCTCCGCCGAAGCAGCCAGAACGTCTGGCCTCTGCTCCCAGGGAAAGCATGTGCTGGGCATCTTCAGCACGCAGACAGCTTTGCAACGGTGCCTGCATCATTGCAGTCGATCCTCTCTTTCACACCTAGAAGTCCATTTGTATCCAACCTCTCTGGTGGTTTCTCTTGGCTGCCCAGCAGCACAGCGAGTAGAGCACGAACGTCTGGCCTCTGCTCCCAGAGCCGAAGAGCCAGCAGGGAAAGCATGTGCTGGGCACCTTCAGCACACAGTCAGCTTTGCAACGGTGTCACCATCATTGCTGTCGCTCCTCGGTTTCATACCTAAAAGTGCATTTGAATGCACCCTCTCTGGAGCTTGCTCTCGGCTGCCCAGGAGCACAGCGATTTGAGCACGAACGTCTGGCCTCTGCTCCCAGAGCCGAAGAGCCAGGAGGGAAAGCATGTGCTGGGCATCTTCAGCACACAGTCAGCTTTGCAACGGTGTCACCATCATTGCTGTCGCTCCTCGGTTTCATACCTAAAAGTGCATTTGAATGCAACCTCTCCGGAGCTTGCTCTCGGCTGCCCAGCAGGCAGTGTGAGTAGAGCACGAACGTCTGGCCGCTGCTCCCAGAGCCGAAGAGCCAGGAGGGAAAGCATGTGCTGGGCATCTTCAGCACACAGTCAGCTTTGCAACGGTGTCACCATCATTGCTGTCGCTCCTCGGTTTCATACCTAAAAGTGCATTTGAATGCACCCTCTCTGGAGCTTGCTCTCGGCTGCCCAGGGGCACAGCGATTCGTCCACGAACGTCTGGCCTCTGCTCCCAGAGCCGAAGAGCCAGGAGGGAAAGCATGTGCTGGGCAACTTCAGCACACAGTCAGCTTTGCAACGGTGTCACCATCATTGCTGTCGCTCCTCTCTTTCACACCTAGAAGTCCATTTGAATCCAACCTCTCTGGTGGTTGTCTCTTGGCTGCCCAGGCAACGGTTTCACCATCATTGCTGTCACTCCTCAGTTTCATACCTAAAAGTCCATTTGAATGCAACCTCTCCTGAGCTTGCTCTCGGCTGCCCAGCAGCACAGTGAGTAGAGCACGAATGTCTGTCCTCTGCTCCCACAGCCGAAGAGCCAGGAGGGAAAGCATGTGCTGGGCATCTTCAGCACATAGTCAGCTTTGCAACGGCACCTCCATCATTGCTGTCGCTTTTCACTTTCATACCTAGAAGTTCATTTGAATCCAACTTCTCTGCTGGTTGCAGTTGGCTGCCCAGCAGCACAGCGAGTAGAGCACGAACGTCTGGCCTCTGCTCCCAGAGCCGAAGAGCCAGGAGGGAAAGCATGTGCTGGGCATCTTCAGCACACAGTCAGCTTTGCAACGGTGTCACCATCATTGCTGTCGCTCCTCGCTTTCATACCTAAAAGTGCATTTGAATGCACCCTCTCCGGAGTCTGCTCTCGGCTGCCCAGGG
>NW_026912976.1:0-8061 GCF_034315485.1 Pezoporus occidentalis | reverse complement strand
TAGAGGAGTCACAGAGGAGTCATAGAGGAGTCATAGAGGAGTCACAGAGGAGTCATAGAGGAGTCATAGAGGAGTCACAGAGGAGTCATAGAGGAGTCATACTGTCATAGAGGAGTCATAGAGGAGTCATAGAGGAGTCATAGAGGAGTCATAGAGGAGTCATAGAGGAGATAGAGGAGTCAGTCATAGAGGAGTCATAGAGGAGTCATAGAGGAGTCAGTCATAGAGGAGTCATAGAGGAGTCATAGAGGAGTCATAGAGGAGTCATAGAGGAGTCATAGAGGAGTCATAGAGGAGTCATAGAGGAGTCATAGAGGAGTCATAGAGGAGTCATAGAGGAGTCATAGAGGAGTCATAGAGGAGTCATAGAGGAGTCATAGAGGAGTCATAGAGGAGTCATAGAGGAGTCATAGAGGAGTCATAGAGGAGTCATAGAGGAGTCATAGAGGAGTCATAGAGGAGTCATAGAGGAGTCAGTCATAGAGGAGTCAGTCATAGAGGAGTCAGTCATAGAGGAGTCAGTCATAGAGGAGTCAGTCATAGAGGAGTCAGTCATAGAGGAGTCAGTCATAGAGGAGTCAGTCATAGAGGAGTCATAGAGGAGTCATAGAGGAGTCATAGAGGAGTCAGTCATAGAGGAGTCAGTCATAGAGGAGTCAGTCATAGAGGAGTCAGTCATAGAGGAGTCATAGAGGAGTCATAGAGGAGTCATAGAGGAGTCATAGAGGAGTCAGTCATAGAGGAGTCAGTCATAGAGGAGTCAGTCATAGAGGAGTCAGTCATAGAGGAGTCATAGAGGAGTCATAGAGGAGTCAGTCATAGAGGAGTCATAGAGGAGTCATAGAGGAGTCATAGAGGAGTCAGTCATAGAGGAGTCATAGAGGAGTCATAGAGGAGTCATAGAGGAGTCATAGAGGAGTCATAGAGGAGTCATAGAGGAGTCATAGAGGAGTCATAGAGGAGTCATAGAGGAGTCATCATAGAGGAGTCATAGAGGAGTCATAGAGGGTCAGTCATAGAGGAGTCATAGAGGAGTCATAGTCATAGAGGAGTCATAGAGGAGTCATAGAGGAGTCAGTCATAGAGGAGTCATAGAGAGGAGTCATAGAGGAGTCATAGAGGAGTCATAGAGGAGTCATAGAGGAGTCATAGAGGAGTCATAGAGGAGTCAGTCATAGAGGAGTCATAGAGGAGTCATAGAGGAGTCATAGAGGAGTCATAGAGGAGTCATAGAGGAGTCATAGAGGAGTCAGTCATAGAGGAGTCATAGAGGAGTCATAGAGGAGTCATAGAGGAGTCATAGAGGAGTCATAGAGGAGTCATAGAGGAGTCATAGAGGAGTCATAGAGGAGTCATAGAGGAGTCATAGAGGAGTCATAGAGGAGTCAGTCATAGAGGAGTCATAGAGGAGTCAGTCATAGAGGAGTCATAGAGGAGTCAGTCATAGAGGAGTCATAGAGGAGTCAGTCATAGAGGAGTCATAGAGGAGTCATAGAGGAGTCATAGAGGAGTCATAGAGGAGTCAAGTCATAGAGGAGTCATAGAGGAGTCATAGAGGAGTCATAGAGGAGTCATAGAGGAGTCATAGAGGAGTCATAGAGGAGTCATAGAGGAGTCATAGAGGAGTCATAGAGAGGAGTCATAGAGGAGTCATAGAGGAGTCATAGAGGAGTCATAGAGGAGTCATAGAGGAGTCATAGAGGAGTCATATAGAGGAGTCATAGAGGAGTCATAGAGGAGTCATAGAGGAGTCATAGAGGAGTCATAGAGGAGTCATAGAGGAGTCATAGAGGAGTCATAGAGGAGTCATAGAGGAGTCAGTCATAGAGGAGTCATAGAGGAGTCATAGAGGAGTCATAGAGGAGTCATAGAGGAGTCATAGAGGAGTCATAGAGGAGTCATAGAGGAGTCATAGAGGAGTCATAGAGGAGTCATAGAGAGAGTCATAGAGGAGTCATAGAGGAGTCATAGAGGAGTCATAGAGGAGTCAGTCATAGAGGAGTCATCAGAGGGAGTCATAGAGGAGTCAGTCAGAGAGGAGTCAGAGAGGAGTCATAGAGGAGTCATAGAGCAGTCATAGAGGAGTCATAGAGGAGTCATAGTCATAGAGGAGTCATAGAGGAGTCATAGAGGAGTCATAGAGGAGTCATAGAGGAGTCATAGAGGAGTCATAGAGGAGTCATAGAGGAGTCATAGAGGAGTCATAGAGGAGTCATACTGTCATAGAGGAGTCATAGAGGAGTCATAGAGGAGTCATAGAGGAGTCATAGAGGAGTCATATAGGAGTCATAGTCATAGAGGAGTCATAGAGGAGTCAGTCATAGAGGAGTCATAGAGGAGTCAGTCATAGAGGAGTCATAGAGGAGTCATAGAGGAGTCATAGAGGAGTCATAGAGGAGTCATAGAGGAGTCAGTCAGAGGAGTCATAGAGGAGTCAGTATAGAGGAGTCATAGAGGAGTCAGTCATAGAGGAGTCATAGAGGAGTCAGTCATAGAGGAGTCATAGAGGAGTCATAGAGGAGTCAGTCATAGAGGAGTCAGTCATAGAGGAGTCATAGAGGAGTCATAGAGGAGTCATAGAGGAGTCATAGAGGAGTCATAGAGGAGTCATAGAGGAGTCATAGAGGAGTCAGTCATAGAGGAGTCATAGAGGAGTCATAGAGGAGTCATAGAGGAGTCAGAGGAGTCATAGAGGAGTCATAGAGGAGTCAGAGAGGAGTCATAGAGGAGTCATAGAGGAGTCAGTCATAGAGGAGTCATAGAGGAGTCATACTGTCATAGAGGAGTCATAGAGGAGTCATAGAGGAGTCATAGAGGAGTCATAGAGGAGTCATAGAGGAGTCATAGAGGAGTCATAGAGGAGTCAGTCATATAGAGGAGTCATAGAGGAGTCATAGAGGAGTCATAGAGGAGTCATCAGAGGAGTCATAGAGGAGTCAGTCATAGAGGAGTCATAGAGGAGTCATAGAGGAGTCATAGAGGAGTCAGTCATAGAGGAGTCATAGAGGAGTCATAGAGGAGTCATAGAGGAGTCATAGAGGAGTCATTCAGGAGTCAGTCATAGAGGAGTCATAGAGGAGTCATAGAGGAGTCATAGAGGAGTCATAGAGGAGTCATAGAGGAGTCATAGAGGAGTCATAGAGGAGTCATAGAGGAGTCATAGAGGAGTCATAGAGGAGTCATAGAGGAGTCATAGAGGAGTCAGTCATAGAGGAGTCATAGAGGAGTCATAGAGGAGTCATAGAGGAGTCATAGAGGAGTCATAGAGGAGTCATAGAGGAGTCATAGAGGAGTCATAGAGGAGTCATAGAGGAGTCATAGAGGAGTCATCATAGAGGAGTCATAGAGGAGTCATATTATCATAGAGGAGTCATAGAGGAGTCATAGAGGAGTCATAGAGGAGTCATAGAGGAGTCATAGAGGAGTCATAGAGGAGTCATAGAGGAGTCATAGAGGAGTCATAGAGGAGTCAGTCATAGAGGAGTCATAGAGGAGTCATAGAGGAGTCATAGAGGAGTCATAGAGGAGTCATAGAGGAGTCATAGAGGAGTCATAGAGGAGTCATAGAGGAGTCATAGAGGAGTCATAGAGAGAGTCATAGAGGAGTCATAGAGGAGTCATAGAGGAGTCATAGAGGAGTCATAGAGGAGTCATAGAGGAGTCATAGAGGAGTCATAGATAGAGGAGTCATAGAGGAGTCATAGAGGAGTCATAGAGGAGTCATAGAGGAGTCATAGAGGAGTCATAGAGGAGTCATAGAGGAGTCATAGAGGAGTCATAGAGGAGTCATAGAGGAGTCATAGAGGAGTCATAGAGGAGTCATAGAGGAGTCATAGAGGAGTCATACTGTCATAGAGGAGTCATAGAGGAGTCATAGAGGAGTCAGAGGAGTCATAGAGGAGTCATAGAGGAGTCATAGAGGAGTCATAGAGGAGTCATAGAGGAGTCATAGAGGAGTCATAGAGGAGTCATAGAGGAGTCATAGAGGAGTCATAGAGGAGTCATAGAGGAGTCATCATAGAGGAGTCATAGAGGAGTCATACTGTCATAGAGGAGTCATAGAGGAGTCATAGAGGAGTCATAGAGGAGTCATAGAGGAGTCATAGAGGAGTCATCATAGAGGAGTCATAGAGTAGTCATAGAGGAGTCATAGAGGAGTCATAGAGGAGTCATAGAGGAGTCATAGAGGAGTCATAGAGGAGTCATAGAGGAGTCAGTCATAGAGGAGTCATAGAGGAGTCATAGAGGAGTCATAGAGGAGTCATAGAGGAGTCATAGAGGAGTCATAGAGGAGTCATAGAGGAGTCATAGAGGAGTCATAGAGGAGTCAGTCATAGAGGAGTCATAGAGGAGTCATAGAGGAGTCATAGAGGAGTCATAGAGGAGTCATAGAGGAGTCATAGAGGAGTCATAGAGGAGTCATAGAGGAGTCATACTGTCATAGAGGAGTCATAGAGGAGTCATAGAGGAGTCATAGAGGAGTCATAGAGGAGTCATAGAGGAGTCATAGAGGAGTCATAGAGGAGTCATAGAGGAGTCATAGAGGAGTCATAGAGGAGTCATAGAGGAGTCATAGAGGAGTCATAGAGGAGTCATAGAGGAGTCATAGAGGAGTCATACTGTCATAGAGGAGTCATAGAGGAGTCATAGAGGAGTCATAGAGGAGTCATAGAGGAGTCATAGAGGAGTCATAGAGGAGTCATAGAGGAGTCATAGAGGAGTCATAGAGGAGTCAGTCATACTGTCATAGAGGAGTCATAGAGGAGTCATAGAGGAGTCATAGAGGAGTCATAGAGGAGTCATAGAGGAGTCATAGAGGAGTCATAGAGGAGTCATAGAGGAGTCATAGAGGAGTCATAGAGGAGTCATAGAGGAGTCATAGAGGAGTCATAGAGGAGTCAGTCATAGAGGAGTCATAGAGGAGTCATACTGTCATAGAGGAGTCATAGAGGAGTCATACTGTCATAGAGGAGTCATAGAGGAGTCAGTATAGAGGAGTCATAGAGGAGTCATACAAGTCATAGAGGAGTCATAGATTAGTCATAGAGGAGTCATAGAGGAGTCATAGAGGAGTCATAGAGGAATCATACTGTCATAGAGGAGTCATACTGTCATAGAGGAGTCATAGAGGAGTCATAGAGGAGTCATAGAGGAGTCATAGAGGAGTCATAGAGGAGTCATAGAGGAGTCATAGAGGAGTCATAGAGGAGTCATAGAGGAGTCATAGAGGAGTCATAGAGGAGTCATAGAGGAGTCATAGAGGAGTCATAGAGGAGTCATAGAGGAGTCATAGAGGAGTCATAGAGGAGTCATACTGTCATAGAGGAGTCATAGAGGAGTCATACTGTCATAGAGGAGTCATACTGTCATAGAGGAGTCATAGAGGAGTCATACTGTGATAGAGGAGTCATACTGTCATAGAGGAGTCATAGAGGAGTCATACTGTCATAGAGGAGTCATAGAGGAGTCATAGAGGAGTCATAGAGGAGTCATAGAGGAGTCATAGAGGAGTCATAGAGGAGTCATAGAGGAGTCATAGAGGAGTCATAGAGGAGTCATAGAGGAGTCATAGAGGAGTCATAGAGGAGTCATAGAGGAGTCATACTGAGGAGTCATAGAGGAGTCATACTGTCATAGGAGTCATACTATCATAGAGGAGTCATAGAGGAGTCATACTGTCATAGAGGAGTCATACTGTCATAGAGGAGTCATAGAGGAGTCATGCTGTCATAGAGGAGTCATAGAGGAGTCATACTGTCATAGAGGAGTCATGCTGTCATAGAGGAGTCATAGAGGAGTCATACTGTCATAGAGGAGTCATAGAGGAGTCATAGAGGAGTCATAGAGTCGTCATAGAGGAGTCATAGAGGAGTCATAGAGGAGTCATAGAGGAGTCATAGAGGAGTCATAGAGGAGTCATAGAGGAGTCATAGAGGAGTCATAGAGGAGTCATAGAGGAGTCATAGAGGAGTCATAGAGGAGTCATAGAGGAGTCATAGAGGAGTCATAGAGGAGTCATAGAGGAGTCATAGTCATAGAGGAGTCATACTCTTATAGAGGAGTCATAGAGGAGTCATAGAGGAGTCATACTCTTATAGAGGAGTCATAGTGGAGTCATAGAGGAGTCATAGAGGAGTCATAGAGGAGTCATAGAGGAGTCATAGAGGAGTCATAGAGGAGTCATAGAGGAGTCATACTGTCATAGAGGAGTCATACTGTCATAGAGGAGTCATAGAGGAGTCATACTGTCAGTCATAGAGTCATAGAGGAGTCATAGAGGAGTCATAGAGGAGTCATAGAGGAGTCATAGAGGAGTCATAGAGGAGTCATAGAGGAGTCATAGAGGAGTCATAGAGGAGTCATAGAGTAGTCAGAGAGGAGTCATACTGTCATATAGGAGACATAGAGGAGTCATACTGTCATAGAGGAGTCATACTGTCATAGAGGAGTCATACTGTCATAGAGGAGTCATAGAGGAGTCATACTGTCATAGAGGAGTCATAGAGGAGTCATAGAGGAGTCATAGAGGAGTCATAGAGGAGTCATAGAGGAGTCATAGAGGAGTCATAGAGGAGTCATAGAGGAGTCATAGAGGAGTCATAGAGGAGTCATAGAGGAGTCATAGAGGAGTCATAGAGGAGTCATAGAGGAGTCATAGAGGAGTCATAGAGGAGTCATAGAGGAGTCATAGAGGAGTCATAGAGGAGTCATAGAGGAGTCATAGAGGAGTCATACTGTCATAGAGGAGTCATAGAGGAGTCATAGAGGAGTCATAGAGGAGTCATAGAGGAGTCATAGAGGAGTCATAGAGGAGTCATAGAGGAGTCATAGAGGGGTCATAGAGGAGTCATAGAGGAGTCATAGAGGAGTCATACTGTCATAGAGGAGTCATAGAGGAGTCATAGAGGAGTCATAGAGGAGTCATAGAGGAGTCATAGAGGAGTCATAGAGGAGTCATAGAGGAGTCATAGAGGAGTCATAGAGGAGTCATACTTAGAGGAGTCATAGAGGAGTCATACTGTCATAGAGGAGTCATAGAGGAGTCATAGAGGAGTCATAGAGGAGTCATAGAGGAGTCAGTCATAGAGGAGTCATAGAGGAGTCATACTGTCATAGAGGAGTCATAGAGGAGTCATAGAGGAGTCATAGAGGAGTCATACTGTCATAGAGGAGTCATAGAGGAGTCATAGAGGAGTCATAGTAGAGTCATAGAGGAGTCATAGAGGAGTCATAGAGGAGTCATACTGTCATAGAGGAGTCATAGAGGAGTCATAGAGGAGTCATAGAGGAGTCATAGAGGAGTCATACTGTCATAGAGGAGTCATAGATAGGAGTCATACTGTCATAGAGGAGTCATAGAGGAGTCATACTGTCATAGAGGAGTCATAGAGGAGTCATACTGTCATAGAGGAGTCATACTGTCATAGAGGAGTCATACTGTCATAGAGGAGTCATAGAGGAGTCATAGAGTATTCATACTGTCATAGAGGAGAAATAGAGTAGACATAGAGGAGTCATACTGGAGTCATAGAGGAGTCATAGAGGAGTCATACATAGAGGAGTCATAGAGGAGTCATAGAGGAGTCATAGAGGATAGAGGAGTCATAGAGGAGTCATAGAGGAGTCATACTGAGTCATAGAGGAGTCATACTGTCATAGAGGAGTCAGAGAGGAGTCATACTGTCATAGAGGAGTCATACTGTCATAGAGGAGTCATAGAGGAGTCATACTGTCATAGAGGAGTCATACTGTCATAGAGGAGTCATAGAGGAGTCATACTGTCATAGAGGAGTCATACTGTCATAGAGGAGTCATAGAGGAGTCATACTGTCATAGAGGAGTCATACTGTCATAGAGGAGTCATAGAGGAGTCATACTGTCATAGAGGAGTCATAGAGTCATAGAGGAGTCATAGAGGAGTCATACTGTCATAGAGGAGTCATAGAGGAGTCATAGAGGAGTCAGGAGTCATACATGGAGTCATAGAGGAGTCATAGAGGAGTCATAGAGAGAGTCATAGAGGAGTCATAGAGGAGTCATCGAGGAGTCATCGAGGAGTCA
>NW_026912975.1:0-11202 GCF_034315485.1 Pezoporus occidentalis | reverse complement strand
AAAAGGGAAATTTTAAAAAAAAAACCAATTTGGGGCCCTTTAATTTCTTACTAAGGGACAAAAGTCCTAAGTCCTGCCCCAGGTTCAGAGTTCCTCCATTTGAAACGTTCGGGCCAAGGAAAGCTGTACCTTAGGACCAAGGGGATGTAAGAAACTGTTTTTGAGGAAAAAGGAGAAACCTTATAAATTTTCCCATCGCACAGGCCCCTGTTTGGAAAAGCTAAAGGGAAAATTATTAAAACGACTTTTGAAAAGGGTTTCCTACCCTTGACTTCAGGCCTTACCACCACTTAAAGAAACCAAAAATTTTTCCCCAAGGGGGTCTTTAGGAAGAGATTTTTGGGTTTTCTTCCAAAGCCCTCTTTTCCCTAAAACCCATTAACCCCTTGCTCCGGGTTTTAAATTGAATTTTAAAAGGGTACCTTTCCCTAGGAATTTTTGTTTTTCAACAATTAAACCATTTAAAGGGGGAATTTTAGTGCCCCCCTGGGTATTTACCCCAAAACAAAGAGACTTTGAAAAAATGTTCCTTTTTTTTACAAAAGAGAGCAGGTTTGGAAAACTCTAATTTGAAAACCCAAACCCCATGGGACGGGTTTACCAAAATTTCTGGAAGCATAAATTAGAATCTTTTTAAACATTTTTCCCCGGGGAGAGGGGGGAAAAAAAAACCCCCAAAGGGGACCCGGGTCTCCGGTAAACCCATGTATAACCTCCTTTGAAAAGGTATTAAGCCGAATGCTTCATTTGGGCACACGAGCGCCCTGGGATTTCAGGGCTGCTTCTAATTAAGCAGCACAAGCGCTGTTTGTTTTCAGCCAGCTACACTTGGTAAGGCAAGCTACTCCAGGCAGCTGGATTTTCAGTCACGTGTGCTTTAAACAGCAAAGAAAGCAAGCCCTGTTGTGCGAGTGAAAACAGAAAAACAAAGAGGAAGGGATGCATCGGTTCAAGGGAAAGGTGCAGAGGAAGTCCCTGGGGAAATCTTTCTTGACTCCATTTTGGACATTAGCCTAAGCCACCCTCTTCCTCCCACTTCAGCTGTCTTTGCTGACTGTGGGTACACTGGCTCTGAAGAGCCCGCACGGACGCTGAGCAGAGAGGGGATGTTGGCGAAGGACAGAGGTACGTACCATGCCAAAGTTACAATTCTGGACCTCTGCGCTAAGAAAGGCGTATTTTCAGATTCTTGTCTACAGTAAAAGTCTCTTCTCTCTCTGCTGCCTGGAAAACTGACTCAGGCTCAAAAGGGATTTTTACAGGCAGCTGAGAAGAGCTGAAAAATATTGTCTATGGAGGAAGGCAGAGCCTGCAGCAGTTGAAACTAGTGCGTTTAACAGTGCAAAGAAAAGTCCCAGAAGTCATTCAGGAGGAGAAAGCTGGGGTGGAAGAAGGAGCAGCAAAAGAAAGAATGGATTAAAGCAGCAGCTAACTACTCAGGAAGACACTATCCCACGCTACCAGCCAGGGGAGGCTCCTCTGCAGAATGTCAGAACAGCACAAAAAGGGTTGAGTTTTACAGACCTTACAGAGCTTGAGTGCAAGACTCTACAATCTCAACCAAGAGATGGCAACTGAGTCTGGTAACTTACGATACTGTTGTCTGAGAACGAGGCAACGTATCCGAAGGTCCATCGTACTGTCCTGTAAATCAAAAGAGAATCAGTGGGGTTTATCTGCCTCACCGGTAGCGTATTTTACCCTATGGTCTCTGAGCATCAGATTAGAAAGTCACTTTCTTCCAGGACGTAACTGATTGCCATTGAGATTATTTATCACTCCAAATGGGGCTTCCAAATGAAATACTGTTTGTTCTCTGCTGAACTGCTGCCTTAATTTCTAGGTAAGGAATGCATACAGTCTCTTCAGCATTTTCTAAACTCATCAATGTTTAACAAAGCACAGGAAACCACGTCCCTTAATCAAGGTAAGCATTTGATGTTCTCAATGTATGACACTCAAAACCATCTGTCAACACACATAGAACAGTGTGCTTTCCTTTGGATTTCTACTTACTCTGGTTCTGTGCTACACATCCAACAGGCTGCGACTCCTAGAAAGAAAGCACAAGGTGCAAATTGAGAATCAAATACATCATCTCTCAATAGCACCGTATCAGTGATCCGATTTCCTTGTGTTTGTTACTGTAATCGATACTTTGAGCAACGTGACAAAGAATAACTCCGAAGTCTCCAATAGTCTAAGCTTGCCTGATGTAGCTTAGCACGGACAGAAGTGATGCATGGCAAGTAACCATCACACAATTCAAAATCCATTGTGACTTCTAAAGATAATTTCTCCTAAAAGCCTTTACCTATGAAAGGAGGTGCAAGAGTTGGAAAGCTCATCAGATGAAAGCACGTGCAAGAGTTGGAAAGCTCTCTTCTAATTTATCAAAAGCCTTGGCAAAAAGAGGGTGTTTACCTTTGTTGGTAATGGAAATTTGGAAGGCTCTGCAGTAGGAGGAGTAGGAATATCTGTCAGAAGAGGTGGCCATGACTGGGTCATTTCCTGGAAAGCAAATGACAGAAGTGGGTTACAGTATTTTTGCTGATACAGGCAACTGAAGTTGTACCTCAAAGACATTTATATTCATGTACAATAAATAGCTGAGCCCATCGTAAACCCAAGAGGCAATACCACAGCAAGAAGCCCTCTTTGAGCTCAGCGAGCCAGACCGTCATGAGCACTTGCTCCTTTTCTCCAAGCATACTTGCATTGCCCAATTAGCAGCAATCTCAGTGAAGCTTGTAGAGAGTTAAATACTTCCTATGTTTGCATTAGGCTATCACAGTTAATAAAGGGAAAAGGACATAAAACCTGTCTACGAGTAGCTCTGGACTTTTTCAAAGTTCAGGAACTTCCTATTATGTTCCTATTACAGCAACAACACCCCCCTGAAAGGCTTTTCAAAACCCTGTCAGCTGGACAAGCGCCACTGTTTAATGAACTCCCTTTCACTTTGGTTCTTTCTCATCTTTATTAGAATATATCTTCTACTAAAGACTTGAAAACAACAGGCTTTGTAGAATAAAGTGCCCTTCTGATGGGGCTTTTTAGCCTTTTCTTATTAAGGGACTCCCGTGGCCTTTGTAGAACTGTTGGTAAGCAAACGTTTGATATCTAGGTGTTTGTGTTTTGTATACATTGAAGTAGTGGTGGGGGGAGGAGGAGGAGTATCACCGCGTGCATGGCACTGCTGCTGGACTGGGCTTCTCTGTCGCTGTAATTACGGTACATTTGCGCAAATGTGAGCCAGCTCTTAATGCAAAACTGCCTCTGCAACCTGTGTCAGAGATGGCTTTGTGGGCAGCGCCCAGGCTGCCAGTACTCAGCTGGGTCTGAGTACATGGGACCCTTTCACCGAGCACAGAGTGCAAATAAGATAAGTGTTCCAGGAAAGGCAGTGAGGGTGGCAGGCCATATGAATTCCTTTATTTCTGGGAGTGAGTATTACACTCTTCAGGATTTAAACTTAATAGGAAAGTCTGTCTTGTGTGATTTCAACAGAGTGGTTCTGAATTTCTGAGCCCCAGCTTCCCCAAAGGCTTTGTCTAGATTGACCCCCATTAAGGTGTTTTAGCGTATGTTCAAGACAAAGATCGTTGTCTGTGCTAGGCTGTTCACGTGTTTGTTGCAGTGCAAGCCAAAGCTTTAGCCCAGTCCTCTGTGTCCAGCTGTGGTGCCAGAAGAGGCAGGTTGGAGGTTGATCCCTATCTCCTGGCTGTGGTCTGTGTGCTCTGCTCTCAGCCGGACCATGGCTTAGCCCAACTAGCTGGTACCTGGGTGAGAGTTAGGGCAGGGCAACAGGGCAGCAAGGCTCCTAAAGACATAGCCCATCAGGCAGTCGCTCTCTTTGGTTTGAAACCACATCTTGGAGCTCTGCAGCAAAGGCATCTTGGTCAGTCAGAGCAAAAGGCAGTGTTTCAGGTAGAATAGCATGAGGAATGGCTGGCAGTCAGAGCTCCCTAGCTGACCCCCTTGAGTTTTGAAAAGCCTTTCAGGGGGGTGTTGTTGCTGTAATAGGAACATAATAGGAAGTTCCTGAACTTTGAAAAAGTCCAGAGCTACTCGTAGACAGGTTTTATGTCCTTTTCCCTTTATTAACTGTGATAGCCTAATGCAAACATAGGAAGTATTTAACTCTCTACAAGCTTCACTGAGATTGCTGCTAATTGGGCAATGCAAGTATGCTTGGAGAAAAGGAGCAAGTGCTCATGACGGTCTGGCTCGCTGAGCTCAAAGAGGGCTTCTTGCTGTGGTATTGCCTCTTGGGTTTACGATGGGCTCAGCTATTTATTGTACGTGAATATAAATGTCTTTGAGGTACAACTTCAGTTGCCTGGATCAGCAAAAATACTGTAACCCACTTCTGTCATTTGCTTTCCAGGAAATGACCCAGTCATGGCCACCTCTTCTGACAGATATTCCTACTCCTCCTACTGCAGAGCCTTCCAAATTTCCATTACCAACAAAGGTAAACACCCTCTTTTTGCCAAGGCTTTTGATAAATTAGAAGAGAGCTTTCCAACTCTTGCACGTGCTTTCATCTGATGAGCTTTCCAACTCTTGCACCTCCTTTCATAGGTAAAGGCTTTTAGGAGAAATTATCTTTAGAAGTCACAATGGATTTTGAATTGTGTGATGGTTACTTGCCATGCATCACTTCTGTCCGTGCTAAGCTACATCAGGCAAGCTTAGACTATTGGAGACTTCGGAGTTATTCTTTGTCACGTTGCTCAAAGTATCGATTACAGTAACAAACACAAGGAAATCGGATCACTGATACGGTGCTATTGAGAGATGATGTATTTGATTCTCAATTTGCACCTTGTGCTTTCTTTCTAGGAGTCGCAGCCTGTTGGATGTGTAGCACAGAACCAGAGTAAGTAGAAATCCAAAGGAAAGCACACTGTTCTATGTGTGTTGACAGATGGTTTTGAGTGTCATACATTGAGAACATCAAATGCTTACCTTGATTAAGGGACGTGGTTTCCTGTGCTTTGTTAAACATTGATGAGTTTAGAAAATGCTGAAGAGACTGTATGCATTCCTTACCTAGAAATTAAGGCAGCAGTTCAGCAGAGAACAAACAGTATTTCATTTGGAAGCCCCATTTGGAGTGATAAATAATCTCAATGGCAATCAGTTACGTCCTGGAAGAAAGTGACTTTCTAATCTGATGCTCAGAGACCATAGGGTAAAATACGCTACCGGTGAGGCAGATAAACCCCACTGATTCTCTTTTGATTTACAGGACAGTACGATGGACCTTCGGATACGTTGCCTCGTTCTCAGACAACAGTATCGTAAGTTACCAGACTCAGTTGCCATCTCTTGGTTGAGATTGTAGAGTCTTGCACTCAAGCTCTGTAAGGTCTGTAAAACTCAACCCTTTTTGTGCTGTTCTGACATTCTGCAGAGGAGCCTCCCCTGGCTGGTAGCGTGGGATAGTGTCTTCCTGAGTAGTTAGCTGCTGCTTTAATCCATTCTTTCTTTTGCTGCTCCTTCTTCCACCCCAGCTTTCTCCTCCTGAATGACTTCTGGGACTTTTCTTTGCACTGTTAAACGCACTAGTTTCAACTGCTGCAGGCTCTGCCTTCCTCCATAGACAATATTTTTCAGCTCTTCTCAGCTGCCTGTAAAAATCCCTTTTGAGCCTGAGTCAGTTTTCCAGGCAGCAGAGAGAGAAGAGACTTTTACTGTAGACAAGAATCTGAAAATACGCCTTTCTTAGCGCAGAGGTCCAGAATTGTAACTTTGGCATGGTACGTACCTCTGTCCTTCGCCAACATCCCCTCTCTGCTCAGCGTCCGTGCGGGCTCTTCAGAGCCAGTGTACCCACAGTCAGCAAAGACAGCTGAAGTGGGAGGAAGAGGGTGGCTTAGGCTAATGTCCAAAATGGAGTCAAGAAAGATTTCCCCAGGGACTTCCTCTGCACCTTTCCCTTGAACCGATGCATCCCTTCCTCTTTGTTTTTCTGTTTTCACTCGCACAACAGGGCTTGCTTTCTTTGCTGTTTAAAGCACACGTGACTGAAAATCCAGCTGCCTGGAGTAGCTTGCCTTACCAAGTGTAGCTGGCTGAAAACAAACAGCGCTTGTGCTGCTTAATTAGAAGCAGCCCTGAAATCCCAGGGCGCTCGTGTGCCCAAATGAAGCATTCGGCTTTACAGTGCGTGCAAGGGTTTCCCAGACGGCTTTCATTCTTGAATACAGCCCGAAGTTAGCACCTGGCAGCGCTGGAATGGAAGAGCCCTTCTTTTAAAAGGGGAAACGTCTCACTCATTTGCGGCGATGCATCTTTAGCCCAGCTGGCGGGGAAGGACCAGCCTTTGCTTTCAAGCGATGCTGATTTTAGTGCTCCTTCTCTCACTAACAGAGCTTTTATATAGCTTTGGAGGGAGATTGATGGTGTGTATCTAAGCTGGAATAGAACAGGTCCTGCAAATGAAAACTTGGCGTCTGTTAAGGCATGAGCTAATTAAGGCAGTCTAGTTGTTGAAGCAGATTGATTGTCTTTAAGGAGGCTAGTTCAGAATTTGTTGAAACCTTGTTTTGGGGAAACTGGCTTTGTCTGTCCTTGCAGAAATAGGACTTATTCCAAGTTTTAGTGTTCTTCCTTGATCCTAAATTGAACTAAAGTAGTTGCAATGTTCTTTTATGCCGATGCATTTTATTTACCAGCAGCTCAGGTGAAAAGGCAGACATTTTTATTAGGAGCAGTTAAATCAGATTTAAAAGAAGCTCTAGGTAACATTTCTTTGCATTATCCTCCTACCTCAAAGGGAAATGTATCTTTAGCCCACAACTCTTAAAGCAAGCCAAAATCACTTTCAGAACGTTTTAGTATCATTTTGAAGAACTGTTTCCCTTAACGAGTTGGAAAAGAAAAGAATTCATAGAGCTGCCGGTAGACATTTGTCCAAACTGCCCAGAAGTGGCTGTGTTGTTGCTATTCTTGCTTTTTCCCTTTTGTGTCTCGGTGGACTGGCAGCGAGTTTCGGCTCTAGCCCACGTGTGAAGTTGGAGCGTGCAGGGTTGCTGCAGACTGTGTGCCGTTTGCCTTCTGTAGGAAGTTCAGGGGCCTCGTTTTCCAAGGTGGTGTCTCATAGCGCTTCCCTTCAGTGTTTCCTGTAAAAGAAGAGGCAAGAGGTGAATTCCACTGAAAAGGTGTGTGAGGAAACGAGGCAGAGGAGACGGGGGGATGGAGGAGGACAGCCACAGGGCAATGGCACAGGCCAAATGCAAAGAGAGCACGGTAGGCCTTTGGGTGTAATCAAAGTCTGTGTGCGCAGAGAACCTCTTGTGCATCAGGGTAAGGTACTGGGGGACTGTGGGGTTGGTACCTTTTCAACAGGCATCATCTGTGTGGCAAGGGTTGGCTCTGTACTGGTAGACACAGGAGACCTTTGGGGTTTCTTCGCGCCGTCCTGCTCCCTGGACAAGAGTGGATTTGTCACATCTGATTTGTGGAATTGATGATGCTTTCTGTCCTTGGGGACTCAGTGCAGCCCAATAGCACGCCAGTCTCTTAATGTACAAGGATCAGAGTTCTTCCACCCTGTGCTGCTGCGTTAGTGCGCTGGACAAACTTAAGCGAGGAGCATTCCTCTCACAGAGCTTCATCTTTGTTGTGTGTAGATGGCAGCCAATGATACTGACATCCTTTTCAAAATGTCCTGAGATTAGTTGAAAAGTACAATATAATGTTCCTAGATTGTGTGTTACCATTTTATCATTCATTAACGGCAGGGTTTAGCAGATAGAGAATGCCAAACATTCCTAAAGAATGTGGGAGGTTGGTTTCTTTTGGCAAGCACAAACCAAGTCGTTTTCAGTGTCTGGTACTTGAAAGTACGTCTGCCTTGGCTGATACTTATCTTCTGGTTGTCTTTCAGAGTGCTGCTCCAGGAAGACCTGCAAGTCAGTGATAGCGAAGACAGCGATGACAACCAAGTCGGTTTTAGATGTTTTATACGCTGGGCGCGCAGACATCCCTTTAAATCATCAGGCCTTGTTGCGTTGTTCCGAATGCCTTAAGCTAACCTTTACTCTCATTCTCCTCCTTCTTTTTTGTGAACAAAACAGGTTGCTGACAGTCCACTTGCTCCTCCAAGGTACAGCTTTGTTCTTGAACTAACAGCTAGACTAAATAAGAAGGGAAAAACAAACTACGTCTTAATATATGGGGTGCATGGGTAAGGGGTTCCTTGTTTCTCCTGTAGATACAGGATTTGGTGTCTAGCTGCCCGAAGCTGCTGTTGAAAATTGGCGTTAGTTGTGTGGGGTTTTACAGAAAGCTCCAATGAGAAATGAATAATCCAGGCATGCTGGATTTTTCTTATCAACCAGAATTATATTTCCCCAAGTTCTCTTGCCCTCCACCAGAGTATCTGAAGATCACCCTGGAGCCAAGGGGGTTCTCAGTTGTAGTAGTGCTGGGTGAGGTGTGAGTCCAGTTTTAGTTTAGAAGGAAGCCCAAAACAGCCAAGCAGGTGAAGAACGGAAAAGCGTTGGGTAGACTCACGGAGGCTGTTTCAGCTCCTCCTGATAAGGCAGCTCCTTATAAGTAGTTCCTGCCATGTATTGTTAGTCAGAAGCAATATTTAGGGTAGACTTAACGGCCACCTGCCAGTATTACAAGAAGTGGAGAAGCACAGAATTTTCAAGATTTTCAAGAAACTTGCCTCCAATCCATACAAATGTGTTGATTCTGACGTATGGAACAAATTTCAAAGAGAAAAAAAAAATATTCACAAGCCCATTTCGAAACAAAGGACTGCATCCAAGTCATGGCTCTTCCTCAGTTCCATTCACTCCTGTTGCCAGTGCTGGAGGAAAACACTCCTGAAGAGAGGAGAGTCTTGCAAAAACTGCTGCTGCTTGACGTGGTTGTTAAAGAAGCAGTTCCAGCACCTTGCCCAAGTAACACAGATGAATTGAAAAGTTTATGGGAAGAATATAGAAAAGAGAAACCATCCTGGAGTGGATGTTTCTGTGTCGTTAGCCTTTATGGCACCCTTTTCTTTTGAGGGATGAGGCTTTCAGAAGAGCACTTGCCAGTTTTGGTTCCTTTTTAAACTTTGGTTGGCTAAATGCAGCTGCAGACTGCAGCAGTCCTGCTCAGAGATTTCTCTGACCTGGTTATAGAGTTGGAGGTTTTATTACTTCTAGAGGTTTTTTTATTCCGGTGCTTTATCTTTTGAGCATGGCACTGTATTCCTTGGCCTTATCCTTTCTCGTCTCAGTACCAAACCAGGGGTTTCCGTTTTAGTTTTGAATCTTGCCATGTCAATATAATAAGAAATTTCACCTATGCTGCTTTCTAATTTTATCTCATGGTGGCCTTGCAGTGTCCAACAGTCCCAGCCCAAGACTGTAGCATCAGCACATTCCAGCAGCTCGGAGTCGAGGAGCACCAGTGGCTCAGGGAGCACCAGTGGCTCAGGGAGCACCAGTGACTCAGGGAGCACCAGTGACTCAGGGAGCACCAGTGACTCAGGGAGCACCAGTGACTCAGACAGCTCTTCAGACTCAGAGACAAGTGGCAGTGAAGCCAAGGAACCTTTGAGAGCGTCAGCGCCTGAGGTGAATGCAGATAAAATGCAGAGGCTGCTTAATACAGCCTCTTGCCTCAGCCTCCCCGCTGTCTGAATGCAGCCAGGACAGGAGACCTGAAATCCTCTCATGGCTCAGGTGTCCCTGTGACGTCTATGCTGCATCATCAGACTTTTCCTGCCCTTTGCTCCCCTTCTAGAATTGATCAATTCTATAGCCCTTGTTAACAGCATAATTAGAGTTTTACCTGCTTAACCTTGAAGTGTTTGTCTAGCACTCCTTGAGGAATTAGTGACTTCACTGGCAAAACATAAGGAAGGCGCAGATGAGCAGCACAGCTCGTCTGGGGTGTCTGGGACCCACCTCTGCTCACGGGGCTTTTCTGGGTGCTAAAGCTATGGACTGCTTCAGGATAAGACCACTTTCCTGATAGGTTAAGAGGAGCCCCTCTCTCAGTGCAGCTCCTGTGCACAAGTGACAGATTGAGCTTCTCCCAGATTGCAACTGAAGTGATCAGACCTGCAGGAAGGGCTGGAATGTGCTTAGACTTGCTTCTGTTGGATTTGGCTCAGATAGTGGTGCACTGGCAATTCTGAGGCTTTTATTGGGAAAAGCAGACAAACGGAATGTGGTGCTACGTGTCTTTTCAGCCTTAGCATTACTGCTAGAACCACGACAGCTCCAGGGAAAGCCAAAGAAACCTTCTACGTATTTATCCAAGCACTGAGATCCAAAGCAGGGTTTAGGGATGGTTGTTACTGTCAGTGAACCTGCTTCAGTTAAAAGCCTGCATTTATGGAAAAGCAAAAGGCACAAAGCTTCTACCATCGCCCCTAAGGAATAACACAGTTCAAGCCTGCAGAATTCCTTTCTCTTTGTGTAAGCGAGCAATCACAACTGTTTCAGACTACTCCACACAGGAAAAGGCTATGCTACTCAGACTGAGGTTACTTGGCTAATGGCAGCAGAAGGGGCACCCATGGACAAAACTGAAAAGCACAAACTGGGATGGCTGGCTTAGTTCTTCTGGGCACCCCCCCAAACTGCAGACAAGGTGCTCTCCCACAACAGACATTAAACGGGTAGCACAAATGACTACACTCTAGCAGGCATTTCAGATACTGTGCTGCTTTTAAATGGGTTGCAGGGAGAAGGGTGGGCTTACCTTGGTTAGGCAGTTGCCAGGCTGCCACTTACTGGAAGTTGGTGGGTCAGGCTGCAGGCAAAAAGAGAAAGGAGAGATGAAAGACTGAGGTCTTCATGAGCTATTTTCCTTCTAGCACAGCTTACTAGAACCCAGACAAGCAAATTTCTCTTTAAGCTGTTTGAAAGAGCTTGAGAGACCAGGAGACCGTGGGATGCTCTAGCATGTGCACATCGACACCTGCTCTCACAGCAACACATACACACCCCATTTCTCCACAGGATCAGTCAAACGTGTTGCACAGCACTCCTGGATCACGCTGAGCCCTGCCTGTCACTGAGGTCTACAGATTAGTTCATGAGAGCTTCATCTTTGTTTGCCACTAACCAGCCCTGCTGCAAACTGAGACAACATCTATAAAGAGCGTCAACTGTAAAAACAGATTAGGTGCTGTCCTCAAACGCTTGCGCAAAGTCTCCTGCACGCAGCAGTGCTTTC
>NW_026912974.1:0-16568 GCF_034315485.1 Pezoporus occidentalis | reverse complement strand
GGGAGGTCCCTTGGGGGGGACCCTTTTGGGGGGGTGGTACTGGGGGCATCCTTTGGGGGGTTCCTTTGGGGATGTCCCTTTGGGGGGTCCCTTTGGGGGTTCCCTTCGGGGGGTCCCTTCGGAGGGTTCCCTTTGAGGAGTCCCTTTGGGGTTCCCTTTGGGGGGGTCCCTTTAAGGGGGTCCCTTTGGGGGGTCCCTTCGGGGGGGTCCCTTTGGGGGGATCCATTGCAGGGTTCCTTTGGGGGGGTCCCTTTAAGGGGTTCCCTTTGAGGGGTCCCTTTGGGGTTCCCTTTGGGGGGTCCTTTCGGGGGGTCCCTTTGGGGGGTCCGCACCCGTCCGTGTCCAGCTCCCCCCAGATCCGCAGCTGCGGGAAGCTCTGCCCCACGATCGCGAACTCCTCCTGCGAGATTCGCCCGTCCCCGTCCACGTCGAAGTCCCGGAAGATGCCCTGGAAACGGGGACCCCCCCTCAGAGCAGGACCCCCGCCCCCCCCCGCCCCGAACCCCTGACCCCCCCCTTAGCCCCCCCCCTCTCAGAGCAGGATCCCCCCCCCCCGGGACCCCTGACCCCCCCCTTAGCCCCCCCCCCCCCTCAGAGCGGGACCCCCCAAACCCCGCCCCCCGGGACCCCCAAACCCGCCCCCCCAACACCAAGCCCCCCAACACCACCACTCAGAGCAGGACCCCCCAAAGCCCCCACCTTGGACCCCCCCCCCCCCAGAACAGGATCCCCCCCCCTCCCGGAACCCCTGACCCCCCCCACCAACGCCCCCCTCAGATCGGGACCCCCCCAACCCCCCCCCCGGGCCCCCCAACCCCCCCCCAACGGGACCCCCCCCCGGACCCCCCCTCAGCGGCCCCCCCCCCCGGAACTCCTGACCCCCACCTTAGGACCCCCCCCCTCAGAGCGGGACCCCCCAAACCCCGCCCCACGGGACCCCCAAACCCGCCCCCCAATACCACCACCCCCGCCAGGACCCCCCCTCAGAGCAGACACCCCCCCCCCCGGGACCCCTGACCTCCCCCTTAGGACCCCCCCTCAGAGCAGGAGCCCCAAACCCGCCCCCCAACACCATCCCGCCCCCGGACCCCCCCTCAGAGCCCCCCCCCCGGGACCCCTGACCCCCACCTTAGGACCCCCCCCGTCAGAGCAGGATCCCCCCCCCCTCCCGGAACCCCTGACCCCCCACCTTAGGACGCCCCCCTCAGATCGGGACCCCCCAACCCCCCCCCCGGGCCCCCAAACCCGCCCCCCAACGCCAACCCCCCCCCGGACCCCCCCTCAGAGCCCCCCCCCTCCCGGAACCCCTGACCCCCCCCTTAGGACGCCCCCCTCAGATTGGGACCCCCCAACCCCCCCCGGGCCCCCCAACCCCGCCCCCCAACCCCACCCCCCCCCCAAGTACCCTTGAACACCCCCTGGGACCCCCAAACCCGCACCCCAACACACCCCCCCAGAACCCCCCCCCCCTCAGAGCAGGACCCCCCAACCCCCTCGGGACCCCCAACCCCGCCCCCCAGCACCACCCCCCCCCCAAGTACCCTTGAACCCCCCCTGGGACCCCCAGCTCCTCCCTCCCCGGACACCATCACCCCCCTGGGACCCCTGATCCCCTCCCCCCCGCCCGGTCCCCCAGACCCCCCCCCCCCCCCCAAAAAGCCCCCCCCCACCCCCACGAGCCGCTCGAGCGGCGGCCGCAGCCGGGCCGGGTCCGGCCGGGGGGGGTCGGGCAGGAGCCACTCGTCCATGGGGACAGCGGGGGGCAGAGACAGGGGGGGCCCCGCCTGGGGGGGGGGGGGGGGGAAGGGGGTGGGGGGGGGGGGGGCTCTGGACCCCCATTAATCCCCATTGCCCCCCCGCTAACCCCCATTAATCCCCAGTGCCCCCCCGCTAACCCCCCATTAACCCCCATTGCCCCCCCGCTAACCCCCATTAACCCCCCGTGCCCCCCCCCGGCCCCCCCCCCCCCCCCGGGGTGGACTCTGCTGCTTGCACGCACACAGAGACCCCGCTGGTACACAGCCACTGCGTTGCACACGCGCTTCCCCCCATTGCACACTCACCCCGTGTCGCACTCACACGTGTCACACTCACATCTGTGTCACACTCACCCCGTGTCACACTCATGTTCATGTCACACTCACACGTGTCACACTCATCCCGTGTCACACTCACACGTGTCACACTCACCCCGTGTCACACTCACCCCGTGTCACACTCACCCCGTGTCACACTCACATCCGTGTCACACTCACATCCGTGTCACACTCACACGTGTCACACTCACCCCGTGTCACACTCACATCCGTGTCACACTCACACGTGTCACACTCACACGTGTCACACTCACACGTGTCACACTCACATCCGTGTCACACTCACTCTCCTGTCACACTCATGTTCATGTCACACACACACGTGTCACACTCACTCCTGTCACACTCACTCACTCTCCTGTCACACTCACACGTGTCACACTCACATCCGTGTCACACTCACACGTGTCACACTCACACGTGTCACACTCACATCTGTGTCACACTCATCCCGTGTCACACCCACCCCATGTCACACTCACACGTGTCACACTCACCCCATGTCACACTCACACGTGTCACACACACCCCATGTCACAGTCACCCCGTGTCACACACACACGTGTCACACTCACCCCATGTCACACTCACCCGTGTCACACACACACGTGTCACACTCACCCCATGTCACACACGTGTCACACTCACCCCATGTCACACACGTGTCACACTCACCCCGTGTCACACTCACACGTGTCACACTCACCCCGTGTCACACTCACCCCATGTCACACTCACACGTGTCACACTCACATCTGTGTCACACTCACATCCGTGTCACACTCACACGTGTCACACTCACCCCATGTCACACTCACCCCATGTCACACTCACACGTGTCACACACGTGTCACACTCACACGTGTCACACTCACACGTGTCGCACTCACACGTGTCACAATCACTCTCCTGTCACACTCACACGTGTCACACTCACACGTGTCACAATCACTCTCCTGTCACACTCACACGTGTCACACTCACACGTCTCACACTCACCCCATGTCACACCCACTCTCCTGTCACACTCACACGTGTCACACACACACGTGTCACACTCACACGTGTCACACTCACCCCATGTCACACTCATCCTGTGTCACACTCACATCCGTGTCACCTCATCCCGTGTCACACTCACCCCGTGTCACACTCACCCCGTGTCACACTCACCCTGTGTCACACTCACACGTGTCACACTCACACGTGTCACACTCACATCTGTGTCACACTCACCCCGTGTCACACCCACATCCGTGTCACACTCACCCCGTGCCACACTCACCCCGTGTCACACTCACATCCGTGTCACAATCACTCTCCTGTCACACTCACACGTGTCACACTCACACGTGTCACACTCACACGTGTCACAATCACTCTCCTGTCACACTCACACGTGTCACACTCACACGTGTCACACCCACTCTCCTGTCACACTCACACGTGTCACACTCACACGTGTCACACTCACACGTGTCACAATCACTCTCCTGTCACACTCACACGTGTCACACTCACACGTGTCACACCCACTCTCCTGTCACACTCACCCCGTGTCACACTCACACGTGTCACACTCACCCCGTGTCACACTCACCCCATGTCACACTCACATCCATGTCACACTCACATCCATGTCACACTCACACGTGTCACACACACACATGTCACACTCACCCCATGTCACACTCACACGTGTCACACTCGCCCCGTGTCACACTCACCCCGTGTCACACTCACACGTGTCACACCCACTCTCCTGTCACACTCACACATGTCACACACACCCCATGTCACACACACGTCACACTCACACATGTCACACTCACACGTGTCACACACACCCCATGTCACACTCACGCATGTCACACTAACACGTGTCACACTCACGCGTGTCACACTCACCCCGTGTCACACTCCATGTCACACTCACCCCGTGTCACACTCACCCCATGTCACACTCACACGTGTCACACCCCGTGTCACACTCACACGTGTCACACTCACACGTCACACTCACACGTGTCACACTCACACGTGTCACAGTCACACGTGTCACACACGTGTCACACTCACACGTGTCACACTCACACGTGTCACACACGTGTCACACTCACACGTGTCACACTCACACGTGTCACACACGTGTCACACTCACACGTGTCACACTCACCCCATGTCACACACGTGTCACACTCACACGTGTCACACTCACACGTGTCACACACGTGTCACACGTGTCACACACGTGTCACACGTGTCACACTCACCCCAGGGCACACCGTGTCACACTCACACGTGTCACACACACACGTGTCACACACATCCATGTCACACCCACACCATGTCACACACACCACACACGTGTCACACTCACACGTGTCACACTCACACGTGTCACACACACCCCATGTCACACTCACATCCGTGTCACACACACCCCATGTCACACTCACACGTGTCACACTCACACGTGTCACACTCACACGTCACACTCACACGTGTCACACTCACACGTGTCACACTCACTCCCGTGTCACACCCACTCTCCTGTCACACTCACACCCACTCTCCTGTCACACTCACGCTGGTGCTCGTGCGGGGCTCGCGCTGCAGTGAGAGCTCATAGAGCTGCGCCTCCGTGGGCCCCAGCGCCAGGGACACCTGGGGGGAGATGTGGGGCTCAGAGGGGATCGGGGGGGTTGGGGGGTGCAGGGGGTGCTCGGGACCCTTCCCTGCAGCAGCCGTGAGGGGGTCGGGTTTGGGGTGCATTGGGGAGTTGGGGTTTCAGGGGGTGTTTGGGGGTGCATTGGGGGATACATCGGTGTACACTGGGACCCATTGGGGTCCACTGGGGTGCAATGGGATCCACTGGTGTCCATTGGGATCCATTGGGATCCATGGTTGCCCATTGGCTCCCATTTGTGCCCATTGGGGGGCACTGGGATCCACTGGTGCCCATTGGCTCCTGTTGGCTGCCATTGTTGTCCATTGGCTCCCATTGGTGCCCTTTGGGGTGCACTGGGATCCACTGGTGCCCATTGGCTCCTGTTGGCTGCCATTGTTGTCCATTGGCTCCCATTTGTGCCCATTGCCTCCCATTGGTGCCCATTGGGGTGCACTGGGATCCACTGGTGCCCATTGTGTTCCATTGGGATCCATTGTTGCCCATTGGCTCCCATTTGTGCCCATTGGGGTGCACTGGGATCCACTGGTGCCCATTGGGATCCATTGGGATCCATTGTTGCCCATTGCCTCCCATTGGTGCCCATTGGGGTGCACTGGGATCCATTGGTGCCCATTGGGTCCCATTGGGATCTATTGTTGCCCATTGACTCCCATTGGTGCCCATTGGCTCCCACCGGTGCCCATTGGCTCCCATGGGTGCCCATTTGGATCTATGTATGCCCATTGGTGCCCATTGGAATCCATTGGTGCCCATTGGCTCCCGCTGCTGCCCATTGGCGCCCATTGGTGCCCATTTGGATCTATGCCCATTGGTGCCCATTTGGATCTATGTATGCCTATTGGTGCCCATTGGCTCTCATTGGCTCCCGTCAGTGCCCATTGGTGCCCATTGGCTCCCATTGGCTGCCATTGGTGCCCATTGTTGCCCGTCAGTGCTCGTTGGTACCCATTGGCTCCCATTGTTGCCCATTGTTGCCCATTGGCTCCCATTGGCTCCCATTATTGCCCATTGGCTCCCATTGTTGCCCGCCGGTGCCCATTGGTGCCCATTATTGCCCATTGGCTCCCATTGTTGCCCATTGGCTCCCATTGTTGCCCATTGGCTCCCATTGTTGCCCATTGGCTCCCATTGTTGCCCGCCGGTGCCCATTGGTGCCCATTATTGACCATTGGCTTCCATTGTTGCCCGTTGGTGCCCATTGGCTCCCATTGTTGCCCATTGGCTCCCATTGGCTCCCATTGTTGCCCATCGTTGCCCATTGGCTCCCATTGTTGCCCATTATTTCCCGTCGGCTCCCATTATTGCCCGTTGGCTCCCATGGTTGCCCATTGGCTCCCACTGTTGCCCATTGGCTCCCACTGTTGCCCATTGTTGCCCATTGGCTCCCATTGGCTCCCATTGTTGCCCGTCGGTGCCCATTGGCTCCCATTGGCTCCCATTGTTGCCCATTATTGCCCATTGGCTCCCATTGTTGCCCATTATTGCCCATTGGCTCTCATTGTTGCCCATTGTTGCCCATTGTTGCCCATTGGTGCCCACTGACTCCCATTGGCTCCCATTGGCTCCCATTGTTTCCCATTGATCGTTGCCCATTGGCTCCCATCGTTGCCCATTGGTGCCCATTGACTCCCATTGGCTCCCATTGACTCCCATTGGTGCCCATTGACTCCCATTGGTTCCCATTGAATCCCATTGGTGCCCATTGGCTCCCATTGTTACCCATTGGCTCCCATTCTTTCTCATTGGCTCCCATTGTTGCCCATTGTTGCCCATTGACTCCCATTGGTGCCCATTGGCTCCCATTGACTCCCATTGGTTCCCATTGACTCCCATTGGTGCCCATTGGCTCCCATTGGTGCCCATTGGCTCCCACTGTTGCCCATCGTTGCCCATTGACTCCCATTGGTTCCCATTGACTCCCATTGGTGCCCATTGGCTCCCATTGTTGCCCATCGTTGCCCATTGACTCCCATTGGTTCCCATTGCCTCCCATTGGCTCCCATTGCCTCCCATTGCCTCCCATTGCCTCCCATTGTTGCCCATCGGTGCCCATTGCCTCCCCATTGCCTCCCATTGACTCCCATTGCCTCCCATTGCCTCCCATTGCCTCCCATTGACTCCCATTGTTGCCCATCGGTGCCCATTGCCTCCCCATTGCCTCCCATTGCCTCCCATTGCCTCCCATTGCCTCCCATTGACTCCCATTGCCTCCCATTGACTCCCATTGCCTCCCATTGCCTCCCATTGACTCCCATTGACTCCCATTGTTGCCCATCGGTGCCCATTGCCTCCCATTGACTCCCATTGACTCCCATTGTTTCCCATTGGCTCCCATTGTTGCCCATTGGCTCCCTTTGACTCCCATTGGCTCCCATTGGCTCCCATTGACTCCCATTGACTCCCATTGGTGCCCGTTGCCTCCCGTTGACTCCCATTGCCTCCCATTGACTCCCATTGACTCCCATTGACTCCCATTGGCTCCCATTGACTCCCATTGACTCCCATTGGTTCCCATTGACTCCCATTGCCTCCCATTGCCTCCCATTGGCTCCCATTGCCTCCCATTGACTCCCATTGGCTCCCATTGCCTCCCATTGGCTCCCATTGCCTCCCATTGACTCCCATTGCCTCCCATTGCCTCCCATTGCCTCCCATTGCCTCCCATTGACTCCCATTGCCTCCCATTGGCTCCCATTGGCTCCCATTGCCTCCCATTGCCTCCCATTGACTCCCATTGGCTCCTATTGCCTCCCATTGGCTCCCATTGCCTCCCATTGACTCCCATTGCCTCCCATTGCCTCCCATTGCCTCCCATTGACTCCCATTGACTCCCATTGCCTCCCATTGACTCCCATTGCCTCCCATTGGCTCCCATTGACCCCATTGCCTCCCATTGACTCCCATTGCCTCCCATTGGCTCCCATTGGCTCCCATTGCCTCCCATTGCCTCCCGTTGCCTCCCATTGCCTCCCATTGACTCCCATTGCCT
This sequence comes from Pezoporus occidentalis, assembly GCF_034315485.1. NCBI lineage: Eukaryota > Metazoa > Chordata > Aves > Psittaciformes > Psittacidae > Pezoporus > Pezoporus occidentalis. The sequence continues at coordinate 8,791 of NW_026912974.1, read as the reverse complement.
CCCATTGCCTCCAGCCGTGGTCGCTGCGTTCCCTCACCCGCAGGAGCCGCAGGAGGTGCCGGTGCGGTGCCGGTAGCGGTCCCAACGGCGGTGCCGCCCCGCGCATCTCCCGCAGGATGCCGAAGCGCTGCCGCAGCTTGTGCGGGTGCGGGCGCCCGGGCCCGGCCCAGTCCGGCAGCGCCGCCTCCAGCGACACCAGGTCCCGGAGGTGAACCCCCAGAGCGGGCACGGCCGCCCCCGCCGCCAGCAGCGCCCGGTACCGCCGGTAATTGCCCCCAGCGCCCACGGCCTCGGCCAGGCGCGACCACAGCTGGGGGGGGAACGGGGGGATAGGGGGGATATGGGGGGGAATGGGGGGGATATGGGGGTATGGGGGGATATGGGGGTAATGTGGTGATATGGGGGAAAGGGGGGATATGGGGGGAATGGGGATAATGGGGGGGAATGGGTGTAATGGGGGGGAACGGGGGTATAGGGGGAATGGGGGTATGGGGGGGAACGGGGGGGAATGGAGGGAACGGGGGTATGGGGGGGAATGGGGGTAATGGGGGGATATGGGGGAACGGGGGGATATGGGGGGACGGGGGTATGGGGGGGAAGGGGGATAATGGGGGGGAACGGGAGTATGGGGGAATGGGGGTATGGGGGGGAATGGGGGTATGGGCGGGAACGGGGGGGAATGGGGGGGAACGGGGGTATGGGGGGGAATGGGGGTAATGGGGGGATATGGGGGAATGGGGGTATGGGGGGAACGGGGATATGGGGTGTCATAGGGGGAACGGGGGTAACGGGGGGAACGGGGGGATATGGGGGGTAATGGGGGTATGGGGGGAACGGGGCGGAATGGGGGGATATGGGGGAATGGGGGGAACGGGGGTAATGGGGGTATGGGGGGAACGGGGGGTAATGGGGGGTAACGGGGGTATATGGGGGAACGGGGGTAATGGGGGTATGGGGGGAATGGGGGTATGGGGGGAACAGGGGTAATGGGGGGAACGGGGGGATATGGGGGGAACGGGGGGAGGGGGGGAATGGGGGGATATGGGGGGAACGGGGGTATGGGGGGCAACGGGGGTATGGGGGGTATGGGGGTATGGAGGGGAACGGGGGTAATGGGGGGTCATAGGGGGAAGGGGGTAACGGGGGGGAACGGGGGATATGGGGGGGAATGGGGGGATGATATGGGGGGGATATGGGGGGATGTGGGGGATGGGGGGATGGGGGGATATGGGGGGGAATGGGGGGTAGGGGGGATATGGGGGAATGGGGGGGAACGGGGGAAAGGGGGGATATGGGGGGAATGGGGGCGAATGGGGGTATGGGGGGAACGGGGGGATAGGGGGGAACGGGGATAATGGGGGGATATGGGGGGTCATAGGGGAAGGGGGTATGGGGGGGAATGGGGGTAATGGGGAATAACGGGGGTATGGGGGGTAACGGGGGTATGGGGGGAACAGGGGTATGGGGGGAACAGGGGTATGGGGGGACATAGGGGTAATGAGGGTAACGGGGGGACATAGGGGTAACAGGAGTATGGGGGGTAATGGGGTATGGGGGTATAGGAGTGTCAGAGGGGTAACGGGGGGAATGGGGGTAATGGGGGTATGGGGGTCATAGGGGTAACAGGTTTAATGGGGGTAATGGGTGATGGGGGTATGGGGGGTCATAGGGGTAATGGGGGGATATAGGGGCAACAGGTTTAACAGGGGTAATGGGGGTACCGGGAGTAATGGGTGATGGTGGTATGGGGGTCATAGGGGTAATGGGGGGATATGGGGGTACAGAGGGTATGGGGGGACATAGGGGGTCAAAGGGGATAGGGGGTATGGGAGGTATAGGAGGGATACGGGGTAATGGGGGGTATTGGGGGGCCAGGGCAGCATTGGTTCATGGGAAGTTGTAGGGGGGATGGGGGTACAGGGGGATGTGGGGGTATGGGGGGGATGTGGGGGGGGTGGGAGGTATAGGGGGCATGGGGGGTATAGGGGGGACGTCGGGTTAATGGGGGTATGGGGGTGGATGGGGTACGGGGGTATGGGGGTGCGGGGGGGACAGGGGATGGGGGTGTGGGGGGGACACAGGGTTAATGGGGGGGTGCAATCCGATATGGGGGGTATGGGGGTGCAGGGGGTACAGGGTTAATGGGGGTATGGGGGTGGATGGGGCACGGGGGTATGGGGGTGCAGGGGGGACAGGGAATGGGGGTGTGGGGGGGACACAGGGTTAATGGGGGGGTGCAATCCGATATGGGGGGTATGGGGGTGCAGGGGGTACAGGGTTAATGGGGGTATGGGGGTGGATGGGGTACAGGGGATGGGGGTGTGGGGGGTGCAGGGGATGGGGTGTGGGGGTGCAATGGGATATGGGGTGTATGGGGGGTGCAGGGGGTACAGGGGATGGGGGTGTGGGGGGGACACGGGGTTAATGGGGGGAATGGGGGTGCAATGGGATATGGGGGGTGGGGGGGTGTAGGGGGTACAGGGTGTGGGGGTGTGGGGGGTGCAGGGGATGGGGGTGTGGGGGTGCAATGGGATATGGGGTGTATGGGGGGTGTGGGGGGCACAGGGGATGGGGTGTGGGTGTGCAATGGGATATGGGGTGTATGGGGGGTGGATGGGGTACAGGGAATGGGGGTGTTTGGGGGTACGGGGGTATGGGGGTGAAGGGGTTCAGGGGATGGGGGTGTGGGGGGGACAGAGGGTTAATGGGGGGGTGCAATGGGATATGGGGGGTATGGGGGGTGTGGGGGGCACAGGGGATGGGGTGTGGGGGGGACACGGGGTTAATGGGGGTGTGGGGGTGCAATGGGATATGGGGGGTATGGGGGGTGTGGGGGGCACAGGGGATGGGGTGTGGGGGGGACACAGGGTTAATGGGGGGTGGGGGTGCAATGGGATATTGGGGGCCGGGGGGGGGGGGCACAGAGGGAACACAAGGAGGGGGGGGGGTTTAGAGCAGAGCAGAGCCGGGGGGGCTTTACCCCCAGGACCCCCCCAAGACCCCCGGTACCCCTCAGGGCCCCCCAAGATCCCCCCATGTGCCCCCCAAGTGCCCCAAATAGCCCCTTGTGCCCCCCATGTGTCCCCATGTGCCCCCAATTGTCCCCCATGTGCCCCCCATGTACCCCAAATAGCCCCCATGTGCCCCCCCATGTGCCCCCCAAGTGCCCCCAATTGCCCCCCATGTGCCCCCATGTGCCCCTATTTGCCCCCCCATGTGCCCCCCAATTGCCCCCCAATTGCCCTCCATGTCCCCCCATGTACCCTCATGTTCCCCATATGTGCCCCCATGTGCCCCCCAAGTGCCCCAAATTACCCCCAATTGCCCCCATATGCTCTCCCATGTGCCCCCAATTGCCCCCCAATTGCCCTCCATGTGCCCCCATGTCCCCCGATGTGCCCTCATGTTTCCCATATGTGCCCCCATGTGCCCCCCAATTGCCCCCCATGTGCCCCCAGTTTCCCTCCATGTGCCCCCAATTGCCCAACATGTGCCCCCCATGTGCCCCCTCATGTGCCCCCCAAGTGCCCCCCAAGTACCCCTCAGTGCCCCCCAAGTGCCCCTGAAGTACCCCCAAAGTGCCCCCCAAAGTGCCCCCATGTGCCCTCCATGTGCCCCCAAAGTGCCTCCGAAATGGCCCCATGTGCCCCCCATGTACCCCAAATAGTCCCCGTGTGACCCCGAAGTGCCCCCGAAGTGCCCCCAATTGCCCCCATGTGTCCCCCCATGTGCCCCCCATGTGCCCCCCATGTGCCCCCCATGTGCCCCCCAATTGTCCCCCCCATGTGTCCCCCATGTGCCCCCCATGTGCCCCCCATGTGCCCCCCATGTGCCCCCAAGTGCCCCCCAATTGCCCCCCAAGTGCCCCCCAAGTGCCCTGACCCCAAGTGCGTCTCAAGTACCTCCCAAGCGCCTCCTGCCCCCCAAGTGCCCCCCAAGTGCCCCCCAAGTGCCCCCAAGTGCCCCCCAATTGCCCCCCAAGTGACCCCAAGTGCTCCCCAATTGCCCCCCAAGTGACCCCCAAGCGCCTCCAAGTACCCCCAAGTGCCCCCCACTGACCCCCAAGTGCCCCCCAAGTGCCCCCCATTGCCCCCCAAGTGCCCCCCATTGACCCCCAAGTGCCCCCCAAGTGCCCCCCAAGTGCCCCCCAAGTGCCCCCCAAGGGCCCCCATTGCCCCCCAAGTGCCCTCATTGCCCCCCAAGTGCCCCCATGCGCCCCAATTGCCCCCCAAGTGCCCCCCAAATGCCCCCCAAGTGCCCCCCAATTGCCCCCCATGTGCCCCCAAGTGCCCCCCATGTGCCCCCCATGTGCCCCCCATGTGCCCCCCAATTGTCCCCCATGTGCCCCCCAAGTGCCCCCCATGTGCCCCCCAAGTGCCCCCCATGTGCCCCCAATTGCCCCCCAATTGTCCCCCATGTGCCCCCCAAGTGCCCCCGGCCCCACCTCTGTGACGGGGGGGGGCAGCAGCGCCAGGGTCTGCCTCAGGCGGGTGATGGAGCCGTGGCCCAGCCCCCCCACCACGGCCAGCAGCGAATTGAAGTTCCGCAGCTCCAGCAGGCTCTGGGGGGCAGGGGGCACCGCTATGGGGCAGGGGTCACCGCTATGGGGCAGGGGTCACCGCTATGGGGCAGGGGTCACCGCTATGGGGCTGGGGTCATCGCTATGGGGCTGGGGTCACTGCTATGGGGCTGGGGTCACTGCTATGGGGCAGGGGGGGACCGCTATGGGGCAGGGGTCACCGCTATGGGGCAGGGGTCACTGCTATGGGGCAGGGGTCACTGCTATGGGGCTGGGGTCACCGCTATGGGGCTGGGGTCACTGCTATGGGGCAGGGGTCACTGCTATGGGGCAGGGGTCACCGCTATGGGGCAGGGGTCACTGCTATGGGGCTGGGGTCACTGCTATGGGGCTGGGGTCACCGCTATGGGGCAGGGGGGTCACCGCTATGGGGCTGGGGGAGTCACTGCTATGGGGCAGGGGTCACCGCTATGGGGCAGGGGTCACTGCTATGGGGCAGGGGTCACCGCTGTGGGGCAGGGGGGTCTCCGCTATGGGGCTGGGGTCACCGCTATGGGGCAGGGGGGGTCACCGCTATGGGGCAAGGGTCACTTCTATGGGGCAGGGATCACCGCTATGGGGAAGGGGGGGTCACCGCTATGGGGCAAGGGTCACTTCTATGGGGCAGGGATCACCGCTATGGGGCAGGGCTGGGGGCCAGGGTACTGCTATGGGGTAGGGCTATTGCTGTGGGGCAGGGCTGGAGGGCTGTGGGGCTTGCCGGGGGGCAGGGTTATAGGGCAGGGCTGTGTATCTATGGGTCGGGTCTGTCTGTACAGGGCAAGTCTCTGGGGCAGGTCTCTGGGGCACGTCTATGAGGTCGGTCTCTCTATCTATGGGGCAGGTCTCTCTAGGGGCCAGGTTTCTGAGTCAGGTCTCTCTATGGGCAGGCCTCTCTCTCATGGGGCCAGACTATGGGTCAGGTCTCTATGGGTCAGGTCTCTATGGGTCAGGTCTCTGTATCCATGGGTCAGGTCTCTCTATGGGTCAGGTCTCTATGGGTCAGCTCCCTGTGGGTCAGCTCCCTATGGGTCAGCTCCCTATGGGTCACCTCCCTATGGGTCAGCTCTCTGTGGGTCAGCTCCCTATGGGTCAGCTCTATGGGTCAGCTCCCCATGGGTCAGCTCTATGGGTCAGCTCCCTATGGGTCCGCTCCCCATGGTCAGCTCCCTATGGGTCAGCTCTATGGGTCAGCTCTATGGGTCAGCTCCCTATGGGTCAGCTCCCTATGGGTCAGCTCTATGGGTCACCTCCCTATGGGTCAGCTCTATGGGTCACCTCCCTATGGGTCAGCTCCCTATGGATCAGCTCCCTATGGGTCAGCTCCCTATGGGTCAGTTCTATGGGTCAGCTCTATGGGTCAGCTCCCTATGGGTCAGCTCCCTGTGGGTCAGCTCTCTATGGGTCAGGTCTCTCTATGGGTCAGGTCCATATGGATCAGCTCTCTATGGGTCACCTCTCTATGGGTCAGGTCTCTCTATGGGTCACCTCCCTATGGGTCAGCTCTATGGTTCAGCTCCCTATGGGTCAGCTCTATGGGTCAGCTCTATGGGTCAGCTCCCTGTGGGTCAGCTCTATGGTTCAGCTCCCTATGGGTCAGCTCTATGGGTCAGCTCTCTATGGTTCAGCTCCCTATGGGTCAGCTCTATGGGTCAGCTCTCTATGGGTCACCTCCCTATGGGTCAGCTCTATGGTTCAGCTCCCTATGGGTCAGCTCTATGGGTCAGCTCTATGGGTCAGCTCCCTGTGGGTCAGCTCTATGGTTCAGCTCCCTATGGGTCAGCTCTATGGGTCAGCTCTCTATGGGTCAGCTCTGTGGGTCAGCTCCCTATGGGTCAGCTCTATGGGTCAGCTCCCTATGGGTCAGCTCTATGGATCAGCTCCCCATGGGTCAGCTCCCTATGGGTCAGCTCTGTGGGTCAGCTCTCTATGGATCAGCTCCCTATGGGTCAGCTCTATGGGTCAGCTCTATGGGTCAGCTCTCTAAGTATCAGCTCTCTATGGGTCAGCTCTATGGGTCAGCTCCCTATGTGTCAGCTCCCTATGGGTCAGCTCCCTATGGGTCAGCTCCCTATGGGTCAGCTCTCTATGGGTCAGCTCCCTATGGGTCAGCTCTATGGGTCAGCTCCCTATGGGTCAGCTCCCTATGGGTCAGCTCCCTATGTGTCAGTTCTATGGGTCAGCTCTCTATGGGTCAGCTCCCTATGGGTCAGCTCCCTATGGGTCAGCTCCCTATGGATCAGCTCCCTATGGGTCAGCTCCCTATGGGTCAGCTCCCTATGGGTCAGCTCCCTATGTGTCAGCTCTCTATGGGTCAGGTCCCTATGAATCAGCTCTATGGGTCAGCTCCCTATGGGTCAGCTCCCTATGTATCAGCTCTCTATGGGTCAGCTCTATGGGTCAGCTCTCTATGGGTCAGGTCCCTATGAATCAGCTCTATGGGTCAGCTCCCTATGGGTCAGCTCCCTATGTATCAGCTCTCTATGGGTCAGCTCTATGGGTCAGCTCTCTATGGGTCCGCTCCCTATGGGTCAGCTCTATGGGTCAGCTCCCTATGGATCAGCTCTCTATGGGTCAGCTCCCTATGGGTCAGCTCCCTATGGGTCAGCTCTATGGGTCAGCTCCCTATGGGTCAGCTCCCTATGGGTCAGCTCCCTATGGATCAGCTCCCTATGGGTCAGCTCCCTATGGGTCAGCTCTATGGGTCAGCTCTATGGGTCAGCTCTATGGGTCAGGTCTATGGGTCAGCTCCCTATGGGTCCGCTCCCTCGGTTCACCTGCCCGAGCTGCAGGAGCCGGGCCATGGCTCGGGCTCTCTGTGGGGCCGCGGTGGGGCCGAGCACGAGGAGCTGCGCCCAGCGGGCCTGGGCGTTGCTGAGCGCCACCACGCGGCGGAGCGCGGCACTGCCCCCGGCGCCCCCGAGCCGCGAGAAGCTGCGGAGGTCCCGAAGCTGCGGGGGAGCGGGGTCAGGACCCCCCCACCCCCACCCCCACATCGCCATGGGGGGAGGGGGAGGGGGGGGATGGGGGAGGGGGGGAGGGGTCGTGCGCGCTCACGCGGACGCGGTTGAGGTTGCGCTGCTCCAGCCTCGTGAAGAGCGCGGCCAGCGCGGGGGGGGGCAACTGCTCCAGCAGCAGCGAGCGCTTGTGGGGCCCAGGCTGGGCGGCGCCGGCACCTGCATCACCGGCACCTTCATCATCATCATCATCATCATCATCACCATCATCATCATCACCATCACCTTCATCAGCATCATCATCATCATCATCATCATCTTCATCAGCATCATCATCATCATCATCATCATCATCATCACCGTCATCATCATCATCATCATCACCATCATCATCATCACCATCATAACCTTCATCATCACCATCACCTTCATCATCACCATCACCTTCATCATCAGCAGCATCATCATCGTCATTATCGTCATCATCATCATCATCATCATCATCACCTTCATCATCACCATCATCATCATCATCATCATCATCACCATCATCATCACCATCATCATCATCATCGTCATCATCATCCCCTTCATCATCATCATCATCATCATCATCATTATCATCATCACCTTCATCATCATCATCATCATCACCATCACCATCATCACCATCACCATCATCATCACCTTCATCACCTTCATCATCATCATCATCACCACCTTCACCATCATCACCATCATCATCACCTTCATAATCATCATCATCATCATCACCTTCATCACCTTCATCATCATCATCATCACCATCACCATCATCATCACCATCACCACCTTCATCATCACCATCATCATCATCATCACCATCACCACCATCATCATCATCACCATCATCACCTTCATCACCATCATCATCACCTTCATCATCACCACCATCATCATCATCACCACCATCATCATCATCACCATCATCATCACCTTCAACATCATCATCACCACCATCATCATCATCACCACCATCATCATCATCACCATCATCATCACCTTCAACATCATCATCACCACCATCATCATCATCACCACCATCATCATCATCACCATCATCATCACCATCATCACCATCATCATCATCACCATCACCACCTTCATCATCACCATCATCAGCAGCAGCATCATCATCACCTTCACCTTCATCATCATCACCTTCATCACCATTACCTTCATCATCATCGTCACCATCATCATCATCATCATCGTCATCCTCACCATCCAGCGCCTC
>NW_026912973.1:0-17054 GCF_034315485.1 Pezoporus occidentalis | reverse complement strand
GTCCCTCCGCCGCCCGCCGCCGCTCCCCATTGGCCCGCTCGCCAAGAGGGAGGGGGCCGGGCCCGCTCCGCTCCGTCCCTCAGCAGCGCCTCGGCGGTGGCCGCGGGTGGAGGCCGCCTCGCAGCGCCCGGGCCCGCCCGCCCCCCGCCCCGCTCCGCTCCGCTCGGCTCCCCCCGCGCCATGAGCGGTGAGGACGGGCCCGGGGGCTGCGGGCTCGGAGGGGAGCGGGGGGGGGGTTGGAGCGCAGCGCAGAGAGGGGCGCGATCGGCGGGGCCTGAGGCGGCTCCGCCCCGGGCCGGGCCGGGCCGCGCCGAGGAGGGGATGGCGGCGGGGGGGGGGGGAGGGAGGGAGGGACCCGGGGGAGGGGGAAGGCCTCGGGGGAGGGACGGGGCGGCGGGAGCGGAGGAGGGGGAGAGATGGGGAGGCCCCGATGATCATGGGGGGGCACCGGACATGGGGGGGGGGCCCGGTCCCGTTTCCCCCGAGGGCGGCGGGGGGCGGATGCGGTTGGGGACGGGGGGAACCGGGGGTTGCTGAGCGGGGTTGGGGCGCAGGGATCCCCCCCCACAATGCGGGGTTGGGGCCGCCGGAGCCGGTTCCGCGGCGGGGTCAGCGCGGGGCAGCCCGGCGGAGGGGATCCCGTCCGCGGGGGGATCCGATGGGGTGGATCCGCGGAGGGGCCGGGGCAGGAGGAAGGGAAAGGGGAGGCCCGGGAGGGGAGGAGCCGGAGCGGGGCCGGGCCCTGTCCCGCTGCCAAGCTCCGCTTTGGCAGCTCCTCCGCTTCCCAGCGCCGGGGCCGCTGGAGCTCGGTCCCGTCCCCACCTTCCCTCCTCTCCCCCGGCCTCGGCCGCTGCTCCGGCCCGGCCATGTCCGGTAACCGGCGGTGCCGCTTTCCCCCCGCGCAGACCAGGAGAGCCCCGACGAGATGGCGGCGATGAAGGCCGAGAAGGGCGAGGGAGATGCGAGCAGCACGGGCAGCGCCGAGGCGCAGGTGAGAGCGGGCGGGGAGCGCCCGGCCCCGGCCCTCGCTGTCCCCGGTGGCAAAGTCCAGGCCGCGGCGCTGCCGCCTCCCTCCCCCTTCCCCTCCCCGGGCCGGGGCTTCCCCTCCTCGGCAGCGCGGCCCCGTTCGCCCCCTTGGCTGCCTCCCGGGGGGGGTTTTCCCCGTGGGCCCGGTGGGGGGGGGGGGTGTCCGGAAGCGGGGTTTGGCCTTCCCGGGAGGCTCCTCCCTTCACCCGCTTCCATCTGTTTGCTGCTCCCTTTACTTTCGGCCGGCCCAGCCTTAACCCCTCCTTCCCTGTGCTTCCCTTCTCCGGGAATCACAGCTTCTTTAACTCCTCCTTCCTTAGGAATCACAGCTTCTTTAACTCCTCCTTCCTTAGGAATCCCAGCCTCCTTATTTCCTCCTTCTCTGGGAATCACAGCTTCTTTAACCCCTCCTTCCTTAGGAATTCCAGCCTCCTTATTTCCTCCTTCTCTGGGAATCACAGCTTCTTTAACCCCTCCTTCCTTAGGAATCACAGCTTCTTTAACCCCTCCTTCCCTAGGAGTCTCAGCCTCCTTATCCCCTCCTTCTCTGGGAATCACAGCTTCTTTAAGCCCTCCTTCCTTAGGAATCACAGCCTCTTTAACCCTTCCTTCCTTGGGAATCACAGCCTCTTTAACCTGTTCTTCCCTGGGAATCGAAGCCTTCTTATCCCCTTCTTCCCCAGGAATCACAACTTCTTTAATCCCTCCTTCCCCAGGAATCACAGCCCCTTTAGCCCCTCCTTCCCCAGGAATCACAGTCTTTAACCTCTCCTTCCCCAGGAATCACAGCCCCTTTAACCCCTCCTTCCCCAGGAATCTCAGCCTCTTTAACCCCTCCTTTGCTTCCCACCCGCAGGAATCTCAGCCCTCCCCACTGGCCTTGTTGGCCGCCACCTGCAGCCGGATCGAGTCTCCCAATGAGAATTCCAACAGCTCCCAGGGCCAGCCGGGCGGGAGCAGCGAGCTGGACCTCAGCGCGGCCGCTGCCCAGCTCGCCCAGTCGGCCAATGGCTGGCAGATCATCTCCACGGGCTCCAGCACCCCCACGGGCTCCAAGGAGCCCGGCGCCAACGGCACCAACGGCGGCGACGCCAAGAGCCGCCCGGTGAGCGCGGGGCAGTACGTGGTGACGGCCGCCTCGGGCCTGCAGAACCAGCAGGTGCTGGCGGGGCTGCCGGGCGTCATTCCCAACATCCAGTACCAGGTGATCCCTCAGTTCCAAACCATCGACGGGCAGCAGCTCCAGTTCGCCACGGCGGCGGCGCCGGCGCAGGTCAACGTGCAGCAGGACGCGTCCGGGCAGCTCCAGATCATCCCCGGCACCAACCAGCAGATCCTGACGGGCCGCGCGGGGACGAGCAACCTCATCGCCATGCCCAACCTGCTGCAGCAGGCCGTGCCCATCCAGGGCGTGGGGCTGGCCAACAACGCGCTCTCGGGGCAGGCCCAGTACGTGGCCAACGTCCCCGTGGCTCTGAACGGGAACATCACCCTGCTGCCCGTCAACAGCGTGGCCGCCAGCCTGGCGCCCACCTCGCAGACCGTCACGTTGAGCAGCTCCAGCTCCCCGGAGAGCAGCTCCCAACCGGCCACCTCCGGCTCCGCCATCAGCTCCGGCGCCACGGCCACGTCGCAGGCCAGCTCCGGAGCCTTCTTCACCAACGCCAACAGCTATTCCAGCACCACCACCACCGGTAACGGGGGCATCATGAGTTTCTCCACCAGCAGCACGGTGGGCAGCAACGTCCAAGCGCAGACGCCCCAGAGGGTCAGCAGCGTCCAGAGCTCGGACTCTCTGCAGAGCCAGGTTTCTGGGGTGCCCTTGCAGTCGGGGCAGCAGAAAGAGGGGGATCAGGGGCAGCAATCGCAGCAGATCCTGATCCAGCCGCAGCTGGTGCAGGGGGGGCAGACGATCCAAGCCCTGCAGACCACGCCGCTCTCCGGGCAGACCTTTGCCACTCAAGCCATCTCACAGGACACCCTGCAGAACCTGCAGCTCCAGGCCGTCCCCAACTCGGGGCCCATCATCATCCGCACCCCGACGGTGGGTCCCAACGGGCAGGTGAGCTGGCAGACCATCCAGCTCCAGAACCTGCAGGTCCAGAACCCCCAGGCGCAGACAATCACCCTGGCCCCCATGCAGGGAGTGTCACTGGGGCAGACGGGCAGCACCAGCACCACGCTCACCCCCATCGCCTCCCTCCCCAGCGGCACCGTCACCGTCAACGCTGCCCAGCTCTCCTCCGTGCCCGGCCTCCAGACTATAAACCTCAGTGCCTTGGGAGCGTCCGGCATCCAGGTCCACCAGCTCCAGGGGCTGCCTCTGGCCATCGCCAACGCTGCCGGTGAGTTGGGATTCGGGGGTCCCCTCGTGGTGCCTTCTCCATGGCCGGGCAGGTGGAACCGCGTCGCCTGCTTGGGGCCAGGCTGCTGCTGGGGCCACGTGGAGGTGGCAAAGGGGCTGGTGCTGAGCTCGCTTTCGGGGGGGTTTTGGCTCACGGAGACCATCATGGGGGTCTCAGGTCGGGGTTCTCAGCTGCAGGAGCCCATGGGAGGAGTCCGTGCCTGGGAAAAGTCGGGAATCACTGGAATCCCCCTGGAAAACAGGGACCGTTGAGGAGCTGCCTGGCACGGGAGGAGGAAAGGGCTCCTCAAGTGGGCGTTGAGCCTAAAGCTGGCGGCTGCCTCCCCCAGGGCGCCCTGCTCCATTCCCTATGGATCCATCCCCAGAGTTCCCACAAGCCCGTAGAGGGTGTGTGGATGTGGGGTGTGAGGATGTGGGGTGCGAGCCTGAAGGCTGCTCCGTTCCCTATGGATCCATCCCCAGAGTTCCCACAAGCCCGTAGAGGGTGCGTGGATGTGGGGTGTGAGGATGTGGGGTGCGAGCCTGAAGGCTGCTCCGTTCCCTATGGATCCATTCCTTGGTCTCCCGACAGCTCCCAGCAGCCCGTGGTGGAGGGTGTGTGGACAGAGGGCTGCTCGGCTTCCCATTGGGAATGCTGTGCCTGCCCATAGAGCTGCCGGCTCCTGCCAGAGGAGGGGGGGCTGAAGGGCTCCGCTGGCTTTCCCAGTGTTTTCCCTTCCCTGTTTCCTGTTGTTGTCCTGGCTCTGGCTCTGGCTCTGGCTGGGTTTGCTCCCAGCTCCCCGTTGCTCAATGCTCTTCCCGCTCGCCCGGGCTTGTTTTCCAGCAGCGTTATTCCAGGCTGTTCCTGCAGCCGCTCGGCTCATGGCATTATCCCGATCCTTGGAATTCCGGAGCAGAGGCACCTGCCCGGGCGGGAGCTCGCTCCTGTTTGCAGCCCAGGGGATCCACGGGATGTGCCTGGTTTGGGAGGTGCCGGGAAGCACGCGGGCAGCTCCCGGTTCCTGTGCTCGTGCTGGGCTCTGCCCTCGGAGGTGGGACAGGGAGGAACGTTCCGGAGCCCACCCATCCCGGGAGCCGCCTCCTCCTCCTCCTCCTCCTTCTCCTCCTCCTTCGCCTCCTCCTCCTCTCCCTCCAGCTCGGCTCCTGATCCATGGTGACAGCACCGGGATGCAGCCGAGCTCTTCCCTCCTCCTCCTCCTTCGTCCCGGCAGCACCTGGGTGCTGCTGATCCCAGCTCCTCGGAGCGGCCGTGGCTGAGGCTCCCGATGGGATTCCAGGGCTCTGGCACCCGGCACCGGTCGCACCGGTTGTGCGGCTTCGCTCCACGCCTGGCAAGGGCTCTGGTTGCGCCCTTGTCACCCAAACCGGCTCCCCTCTGGGGAGCTCAGCACCCACACTGGGTGCTTGTGGGTCCGTCCGTGGCTCTGAGCATCCTCTGCTGCAATGGGGGCTCCAGGCGTGGATCCTGCCTGGTCCGAGCTCTCCAACAGTGACTTAAGAGACCAGGCCCTCTGCTTCCCAGTGCTTCCCTCTGCTTCCCAGTGCTTCCCTCTGCTTCCCAGTGCTTCCTTCTGCTTCCCAGTGCTTCCTTCTGCTTCCCAGTGCTTCCTTCTGCTTCCCAGTGCTTCCTTCTGCTTCCCAGTGCTTCCCTCTGCTTCCCACCTTGCTGCTGCCAGGCTTCCCAAGTGCTTCTCCTCTCCTTCCCCACCAGCTTCCTTTGGGATCACTGGAGCTGGGGGGGGGGGGGGGCGCTGCTGGTGACATTCCTGCTTCTGGTGGGACAGGGAAGATGCCCCTGGAGCAAACGGCACCTGGGAAAGAGCCTTGGGAATGGTGGTGCTGGGGCAGCACGGGCCCTGTGTGTGCTCATGGGTGTTAATGGGGGTCCCTGCTCCGTGCTGGATGTGCTCAGTTCCAATGGGAAGTGACCCCCCGTGGTCAGACCCGCCCTGGAGCCGGCTCCGCTGCAGCCCAGGGATGGGATTTGGGAAGCGTTGTGCTGGGGCTTCCCTGCCCCTTCCAACCCTGCCTTGGGGAGAGGGGAAGGGCTCTGGAGCTCCGTGTGCATGGATCTGGCAGGGAAGTGGCTCTGCCCCACACGCGTGTCCCCAGCAGAGCCCTGCCTGGCTCAGGTATGTGTGGGGGGTCAAACCCCACATCCAAGGCTGGGAATTCCAGGGGGGGATGGAGCTGGTGTGGGGCTGGAGAGGGGCAGCCGTGGGGTCTTTGTGGGATGGGCTCCTTTAGGGCTCCATCCATCATCTGTGATGGAATGGAGCGAGGGGGATGCAGCAGGAGCATCCCCCTGGAAGGGAAAAAGGGGGAGGTGATCCCTTGGGATCCACAGCCCCAGCTCCAGGCTGTTGTTCCTCAGGGCTGTGTCTGGGCAGGACACAAAGCCCTGATTGTCCCTGCTCTGGGTTTAAGGGGAGCTTTGTGGCAGGGATGAGACATCCCCATGGCATCGAGGGCAGGGGCAGGTTCTGTTCCCTGTCCCCTATGGCAGCCTGTGTCCCTATGGGCAGGCTGTGTCCCTATGGGCAGGCTGTGTCCCTACGGATAAGCTTTTGTCCCCATGGGCAGGCTCTGCCCCCCATGGGCAGGCTCTGTTCCCTATAGGCCGGTTCTGCCCCCCATGGGCAGGCTCTGTCCCCTATAGGCCGGCTCTGCCCCCCATGGGCAGGCTGTGTCCCCTATAGGCCGGCTCTGCCCCCCATGGGCAGGCTGTGTCCCCTATAGGCCGGCTCTGCCCCCATATAGGCCGGCTCTGCCCCCCATGGGCAGGCTGTGTCCCCTATAGACCGGCTCTGCCCCCCATGGGCAGGCTCTGTCCCCTATAGGCCGGCTCTGTCCCCCATGGGCAGGCTCTGTTCCCTATAGGCCGGCTCTGCCCCCCATAGGCTGGCTCTGCCCCCCATGGGCAGGCTCTCTCCTGGTCCCCAGCCCCTGACACATCGGGGATGTTGTGCAATTTCCTGCCCTGGGCTCCCCGTTCCTTCCGCTCTCCCCGGCTCTCCCCTCTCCTTGCTGTGGGTTCTTTGCCAAAGGAAGCCCAAGAGCCCCCGGGCTGTGCTTGGGACCAGGGGGGATGCGGATGCCTGCGGCAGCGGGGCAGGAGGTGGAGCTGTGGGTCCATGGGGCCGGGCCGCTTGGTGCTGGTTGGACCGGTTGGGTGCTGCACCCGTGACTCCCCAGGGAGGTTCCCTCCTCCCCTTCCTTTATCTGTGCTGTTCCCCCTCCCTCCCTCCTTTATCAGCCCCTGCAGGAGCCGATCCTGGCCCTGGGGCTGGGGTGGCTCCGTTCCAGAGCTCCGGCTCCCACCCTCGTGTCCTTGAGCTGAGGCCCGGTCCGGGTCCCGGGGCAGGATGGGTTCGTGGTGGCAGCGATGCAGGGACAAACCCCCCATGGGGGACCTTGGAGCAGCCTGAAGGGGCTGCAGGGAACCTGGAGAGGGGCTTGGGACAAGGGATGTAGGGACAGGGACAGGCCAAGGGGAATGGCTTGAACCTGCCCGAGGGGAGACTGAGATGAGCTCTGGGGCAGAAGCTCTTCCCTGTGAGGGTGCTGAGGCGCTGGCACAGGGTGCCCAGAGAAGCTGTGGCTGCCCCATCCCTGGCAGAGCTCAAGGGCAGGTTGGACACAGGGGCTTGGAGCAAGCTGCTCCAGTGGAAGGGGTCCCTGGGGCTGGGTTGGAGCTTTGAGGTCCCTTCATCCCGAACCATTCCAGGGTTCTCCCTGCTGGGGATGTGGTTGAAAACCGGAGCCCTGGGGCTCAGAGGCAGCGCTTGGCCGTGGTGGATGGATGGGAGGAGCAGGGAGGTTCGGGAGTGCTGGGAGGTGCCTGCGGGGCTTTCCCTGCCTCCTGCGGGTGCTTTGGCCTGGGGTGAGGCTCACAGGGATCCCCGATCCCCCCTGCTCCGAGCTCAGCATCTCCCTCCTCCCATCTCCCACATCACCGGGGGCTTCTCCTCCTGCCTTGCCTTGGTGGGACCTGCCTGTGCTCTGGGATGAAGGGGCCCTGGCAAAGCCACGGCATCAGCAGGGCTGGAGGCTCCATCCCAGCTCCACAGGGATCCAGTGGAATGATGAGGGCAGAGGAGACGTGTGTTGGGTTTGCAGCACCACAGCGGTGCTGAGCACCTCCTGGGCTCCGGGGTCTGCAGGTGGATGAGGGGATCCCAGCAGCCTCCATCAGCCCAAGGATGTCCAAGCCCTCAAGCTCCAGGTGCCACCAGAGAGGACTCCCAAGCTCAGCTCCTGTTCCCGCTCCGCTGTCCGTGGCACTATGGAATGCCCGAGACAGAGGCTCCTTTCCCTGGGTGCTGCAGCCGGACTCATCCTGCACCTGAGGAGATCAAATGAGACCCAAGTGAAGGGGAGCAGGATCCAAAGCCGCCGTTGGTCCTTGGTGCAGCTCGGCCCTGCTGTGTCCTGGCTCCATCAACCCCCCCTGGAGGAGGAGGAGGAAACAGGGAGGATGTGACTGGGAGCAGGGAAAGGTGGATTTGGGGCTGTCTCTCCAGGCAAGTGCCCGTTGTGTTGTGTGGGGCTGGCCCAGCCTGGGTGCTGCTGGGCTTTGCCTTCGGCTTCCTCCGGCCTCTTCCTTGCGCCTGGAAGCTGGAAGCAGTTCGGTGTCGGTCCTGGTGATGGCTTCCCCTCCTCTTCCTCACTCCTGTGCCCCTGCCGCAGAGCTGGCCCCAGAGCCCCCATTGCTTTGCTTGGCTCCTTGTCCCTGCTCCCCCCTGACCCCCCCATGGGGTCTGCCCTCTATGGGCAGTCCTCACCTCGTTGGAGGTGAGGGACAGGACCCACCTGGTCCTGAGGGCAGGCCCTGCCCAGGCTCTTCCCTCCTGGCTCCCCAGCATCCCCAGGGATTGACCCCATCTCCCTGCTCTTTTCCATGGGTCCTGACCCGAGCGTGGAGCCGCCTCGGGAGAGCCTCAGCCTCTAAACGGGCCCTGTGAGCGGAGGGAACCATAAATCAGGCTTCCTCCGGGATCTGCGGTATTCCAGAGCCTGGAGCATCCCGAGAGGTGCAGGGTGAAGCCTCTGCCCACAGGAGCCTTCATTCAGTTCTCCCCTGATGGGGTGTGAGCCCCAGATTGCCCCAAGGAGGATATGGGGGGTTTCACCCCCACTCTCCCTTCCCCCCCGATGTGTCAGAGCCATTCCCAGCCATCGGAGCTGGATTCTGCCCCTTCCCAAGCACGTTGTGTCTCCTCCTTCCTGCTTCCCGCAGCATTCCCACCCGGCAGCATTAAACCCCTGCTGGGTTTAGACTCTGGACAAGAGCTGGAAGGGGGCAGGAGCGGAAAGGTTTGGTCCTGGAATTGCGGGAGCACCGGGATGGAGCAGCCAAGGTTCCCGTGTCCTCTGTGCACAGCCCCGGGCTGGTGCTGGTGCTCCATGGCTGCAGGGTCCCTGTCACTGGGGTCCTGCTGGTGGCGGGGGGGGGGACGGGACCAGAGCCCCATCGTGGGGCTGAGCTGATCCCAGTGGATCCATCCCGGCTCTCGCTGGCAGCAGCTTCGGGTTCTGAGTGCTTCCTCCTGGGAAGCCACTGGGCTCATGGACTGCTTTGTGTCCACGGCCACCGGAGCAGGATGCTCCAAGCCCCATCCAACCTGGCCGGGAAGGTTTCCAGGGCTGGGGCAGCCGCAGCTCCTCTGGGCGCCCTGTGCCAGCGCCTCAGCACCCTCACAGGATCAGGGCTGTGGGCACGGAGCGCTGGGAGCATGGGAAGTGTCACAGCCGAGCCATGGATCTGTTCCGGGTGGGATTTCTCCTTTCCCAAGCCTTGTCCTGGCTCCCGTCCTGGGCACCACTGACACCTGCTGGTACCAGCCCCAAGGGGCCGGGAAGGCTGCCAGGAATTCCACGTCATTCCCTGCTTGTGAAACTCCCTCCTGGCTGCAGGAGCAGGGCCCAGCCTGCAGCTACCGGGGCTGGGGCTTCATCCTGCAGCTCCAGCTCCTCCCTGGGGATGCTTGGATGCTCCCTCGCGCCTGGGAGCTGGGAAACCAGGCCTCGGGAAGGAGGTTTCAGCCCTTTGCTGAGGGTTCTGGTGCCAGCAGAGCTTCCCAAAGGCTGCTCCAGCAGCAGCACCCCTGCCATGACGTGGCTCTGCAGGAGGGGTTTGGGATCGCTGCCTTTGGAGACCTCGCTTTGTGGTGGTGGTGTTCCCTGTTTAGGAAGCAGCTCCCAGGTGCCGGGCGGAGGGGATGGAGCGAACCTGGCACCACGGGGTTCCTCCCATCCCAGTGTCCCCGTCAGGCCGGCGCATTCCTTCCCAGTAACTCATCCCCACTGGAGCCAAAGGGGAGCTGCTGCTTGCTGAGCAGCATCAGGAGAGCTCTTGGATGGGGCCCGTTGACCCAGCCTCATTCCCAACAGCGGGATGGAATTCCCCCAGGAGCCGGTGGTGGGACGCGTGCCCGTGTTGAACCACCACCGTGTTCAGGTGCTGATCCCAGTGTGGATCCATCCTGGCTCCCTGCTTGTGAACGGACGGTGGTAGGAAAAGGTGAATGTTGGGGGCTGGATTCCAGGCGGGAATGCCCTGTTGGGAGCTGCAGCTGGGAATCGCTCCCTGAGCCTCTTGTCTCCGGCTTTCCAGCAGGAAATAATCCACTTGGGAAAGGGGGGGGTGCGCAGAGCACCCCAATGGCCACGGAAACCCTGAGGCTTCCAAGCTTCCGACCCCTCAAGCCCCCCGTGCCGATAGGAATGGGTTCTGTTTGCCCTGGGAGCGCCGTGGCGTGACCCTGCCGTTCCTATGGCTTTGATAGTTGGGAATTGCTCCTTGGGAGCGGGAGCGGAGCCGGATCCCTTTCATCTGCCTGTAAATCCCTGTGTGTAATCCCGGCACCGGAGCGGGGAGATAACATCGTCCCGACGGATGCTGCTGTCTCCAGCCCGCTTTATTTATGTCTCCCTGTTACATGGGGGGGGGTGGGAATTGCGTCTGCACTGCAGAAATCCCCTGGGATTGCAGCTTTCCCGAAGGGGAAAGGGCCTCATCCAGCCCCAGGGCCAGGCATGGCAGGTCCCTCGCTGCTCTGTCTCCGGGATGCGCTGCTGGATTCGGGCCCGGAATAGCTGGACCAGCCGGGGGAGGGCTTGTTTGTCCCTGGGATGCGGCTTGCCTGGGGCATCGTGGCCTTGCTGGAGGGCTGTGGGAGGCAGGCCCGGCCTTGGGAAGCAGCAGGGTGGCATTCCCAGGGCTCGGAGGCCGGGAGCGAGCCGGGATGAAGCCGTTCCTGTGGCTCCACGAGTGGGGAATGGCTGCACCCCCCCAATCCCCGCGCTGATCCCGGTGTTTTCCCACTGCCAGGTGACCACGGAGCTCAGCTGGGGCTGCACGGAGCCGGCGGGGACGCGCTGGGGGGCGAGAGCGCGGCCGTGGAGGAAGGGGAGGCCAGCCCGGACCCCCAGCCCCAGCAGGGCCGCAAAGTGCGGCGGGAGGCCTGTACCTGCCCCTACTGCAAGGACAGCGAGGGCAGGTGAGCGGGGGGGTGTGGGATGGGATGGGTGGGATGGGTGGGATGGGATGGGATGGGATGGGTGGGAAGGGATGGGATGGGTGGGAAGGGACCCCTTCCACTGGAGCAAGCCCCTGTGTCCATCCTGCCCTTGAGCACTGCCAGGGATGGGGCAGCCACAGCTTCTCCATTCCAGCCTCCCACCACCCTCCTGGGGAAGAACCTCTTCCCCATATCCCATTGGACTCTTCCCTCTTCCACTTGGAAGCCCAAACTCCTCATCCCACCCCTCCATCCCTTGTCCCAAGCCCCTCTCCAGGTTCCCTGCAGCCCCTTCAGGCACTGGAGCTGCTCTCAGGTCCCCCCTTCCCGCAGCAGAGGGGCAGGATCCCCTCCTGGAGCTGCTGCATCCGCTCTGGGGGTGCAGCCCCACACTGGGGGGGTTCTGGGCTCAAGCCTGAAGCCTGCTCATGGGGACCCCAAGTTCCTCTCCTCAGGCTGCTCCATCCCAGCCCCCCCCAGCCTGTGCCAGGAACAGGCTGACCCCCCCCCCCCGCCTTGTTTGGCCCCATTCTCACTCCCCCTCCATTCCCAGTGTCCCAGCGTTGTTTTAACTCTGCCCTTGGGCCTCTTTCCCTCAGGAGCTCTGGGGATCCAGGGAAGAAGAAGCAGCACATCTGCCACATCCCGGGCTGCGGGAAGGTCTACGGCAAAACCTCGCACCTGCGGGCTCACCTGCGGTGGCACACGGGGGAGAGACCCTTCGTGTGCAGCTGGCTGCTCTGCGGCAAGCGCTTCACCCGCTCCGACGAGCTCCAGCGGCACAAGCGCACGCACACAGGTCAGGATGCGCAGGGATCCAGGGCTGCTTCCCTGGCTCCTCTTCCCAAGCCTGAGATGGGGGGGGAACAGGCTCCTTCTGGCCATGGAATCATGGAATTCCAGAGTGGTTTGGGTTTGGGGGGGGAGCGTAAAGCTCATCCGGGTGCCCTGGGCAGGGACAGCGTCCGCTGGAGCAGGGTGCTTCAAGCCCCTGTGTGCAACCTGGCCTTGATGGGATGGGGCAGCCAAACCTTCTCCATTCAGCCCATCCCAGTGTGCCAGCACCCTCACAGGGGAGAGCTTCTCCCTTATCTCCAACCTGAACTCCCCCTGTTCCACTCTGAACCCATCACCCCTTGTCCCATCGCTCCAGTCCCTGATGCAGGTCCCTCTCCAGCATCCTCATAGCCCCCTTCAGCCCCTGGAAGCTGCTCTGAGCTCTCCACGCAGCTTCTCTCCTCCAGCCCCAATGTTCTCCTCCTCGTGGCCTCGCTCCAGCAGCTCCCTGGAGGACCCCAGACCCAGAGCATCCCATGGGGCTCACGTCCTTTTCCCTCCCATCCCACAGGAGAGAAGAAGTTCGCCTGCCCGGAGTGCCCCAAGCGCTTCATGCGCAGCGACCACCTCTCCAAGCACATCAAGACCCACCAGAACAAGAAAGGCGGCGCCGGCAGCGCCGTGGCCATGAACGTCTCCGCCGTCCCCATGGACACGGGGGCCGCGGGCGAGGGCAACGGCGCCGCTGCCCCCTCGGCCCTCATCGCCACCAACATGGTGGCCATGGAAGCCATCTGCCCCGAGGGCATCGCCCGCCTGGCCAGCAGCGGCATCAACGTCATGCAAGTGGCCGACCTCCAGTCCATCAACATCAGCGGCAACGGCTTCTGAGGCGCCGGCGCCGGGACCTGCTGCCGGCGCCCGCGGTATTCCCATGGGATCGCGCCGGCGCCGCTGCCGCACCCGAAGGCCAGAGCTCTCTTCTCTTCTATTTTTTAATTCAGCTTCACCTTATCATTTGTTGGGTTCCCCACCCCCCCCCCCCCAAATTTCACTCCCTGATTTTCCCCCCAGCATTCCCGGGATGCGCTCCCGTAGCTTTAGCCTTCGATGCCATCATGCCTTGGGAAAATATACGATTCTCACCTTAACTTTTTAGGAAAAAAACAAAGGAAAAAAAAAAAAAAAAAAGGAAAGGGAAGAAAAAAAAAAAAAAAAGGACAAAAGGAAAGACAAAAAAAAAAAAAAGCTTCTGAGGAGCCACCCCCCCCACCCCCCCAGAGTCTATATTATTATATATATATAACGTGTAAAGCGGGCTCGCGGGAGAGAGCCGAGGCGCTGCCGCCGCCGGGACCGGGTCTCTTTGATGCCTTATCCCAGGCCAGGCCGAGCCTGGGGGCTGAGCTGCTCCGGGATTCCCTTTTAGAGCAAATCCCTTGGAAAAGGGAACCCCCCCCATTCCCCAATGAGTTTTTGGTACCCCCTGCCCTTGGCTTGTCTCTGCTCTCTGGAGCTGGGTGAGGCTTGGATTCTCTTCCACCCCGTCCCCACCTCTCTTTGTGCCCCCCCCCCTTGGGTTTCCGGATGCGTTTCCAAGCAGCTTCCTTTGGGAAGAGCCTTCTTCCCGCAGCTTTCCTACGGCTCCGCGCAGGGCAGGGAGGGGCTCAGCGGCTCCCAGCCCCAGCTCCGGAGCTTCTCCTCAGGGAAAATGTCTCGTTTTCCTTCATCACCGCTGGATTTCGGAGGAATCAGCCCCAAAACGGGCCGTGGGAGGCGGTGCTTCCCCCCCCCCCAGGATTGGCCTGGAGGGGCCACGGGATGGAAACCAATCCCGTTGGATACGGGGCAGCTCAGGGAAAACCCCTTTGGTTTTCCAGGATCCGGTGTCTCCCACCCCGGTCGCCTTCCTCCCACACCCTCCTCTTCCTGCTCCTCCAGGGCTCTGCCCGCTCCCATCCGGCTGCACACACACATCCCCCCCCCCCCCCCCTCATTCCAGTGGGGATTTGATCTCAGGGTGCTGCACCGGGATTGCATTCCCAAAACACGGCAGCGGTGGGGCCGGGATCCCAACCAACCTTCCTATGGGATCGGAATCCCTGTTCCGAGCAGGGATGCTGGGGTGAGAGGAGCACGACGTGGGGCTGGAGAGGGGGGAGCCAGGGGTAGGAATGACCTGGGATGGGAAAATTGGGTGCTCCAGTTGGGAGCAGCCTTGAGCTCCCAGTGGTGGTGGAGAGGTGGAGGTGGCCCCTGGTGTCCCCATCTCGATGGCTTTGGGTCATGGTGCCACTGCCTTTGCCCATGGGAGAAGCTGGCGTGGAGGTGAGGAGCCCATGGACTGCTCCATGGATCCCAGCCAATGGTGTCTTCCTGCATCCCACCCAACAGCATCTTCCCAATCCGGCTCAATGATACCTTCTTCCATCCATCCCAATGGTGTCTTCCCAGTCCAACCCCATGTTGTCTTCTTCCATTGAACCCAACAGTCTTCCCTGTCCAACTCAATGGCTTCCCCTATCCAACACAGTGGTACCTTCTTCCATCCAACCCAACGGTGTCTTCCCAGTCCAACCCAGTATCTTCCATCCATCCCAACAGTGTCTCCCAATCCAACCCAATGATGTCTTCTTCAGTCAAACTCAACAGTCTTCCCTATCCAACCCAATGGTGTCTTCCCTCATCCCAACCAACAGCTTCCCCCATCTAACCCAATGGGTTCCCCCCTCCAACCCAATGATGCCTTCTTCCATGCAACCCAGTGGTGTCTTCCCAACCTATCCCAGTATCTTCCATCCAACCCAGCAGCGTTTTCCACATCCATCCCACCCAATGCTGCCTTCTCCCATCCAACCCAACAGTGTCTCCCCAATCTGACCCAATGCTGTCTTTTCCCAACCCAGTGGCATCTCCCATCCAACCCAACGGTGTCTTCCCAATCCAACCCAATGGCATCTCCCATCCAACCCAATGGTGTCTTCCCAATCCAACCCAATGCCGTCTTCTCCCAACCCAATGGCATCTCCCATCCAACCCAACAGTGTCTTCCCAATCCAACCCAATGGCATCTCCCATCCAACCCAACAGTGTCTTCCCAATCCAATCCAATGGCATCTCCCATCCAACCCAATGGTGTCTTCCCAATCCAACCCAGTGGCATCTCCCATCCAACCCAATGCCATCTTCTCCCAACCCAATGGCATCTCCCATCCAACCCAACAGTGTCTTCCCGATCCAACCCAATGGCATCTCCCATCCAACCCAATGGTGTCTTCCCAATCCAATCCAATGGCATCTCCCATCCAACCCAATGGTGTCTTCTCCCAACCCAATGGCATCTCCCATCCAACCCAATGGTGTCTTCCCAATCCAAACCAGTGGCATCTCCCATCCAACCCAATGGTGTCTTCCCAATCCAACCCAGTGGCATCTCCCATCCAACCCAACAGTGTCTTCCCAATCCAACCCAATGGCATCTCCCATCCAACCCAATGGTGTCTTCCCAATCCAATCCAATGGCATCTCCCATCCAACCCAATGGTGTCTTCCCAATCCAAACCAGTGGCATCTCCCATCCAACCCAATGCCGTCTTCTCCCAACCCAGTGGCATCTCCCATCCAACCCAACAGTGTCTTCCCAATCCAACCCAATGGCATCTTCCATCCAACCCAATGGTGTCTTCCCAATCCAAACCAGTGGCATCTCCCATCCAACCCAATGCCGTCTTCTCCCAACCCAATGGCATCTCCCATCCAACCCAATGGTGTCTTCCCAATCCAACCCAATGGCATCTCCCATCCAACCCAATGCCGTCTTCTCCCAATCATCTCCCAACCCCCAATGCCATCTTCCCAATCATCTCCCATCCAACCCAACACCCAATGCTGTCTTCTCCCCCAATGCCGTCTTCTCCCAACCCAATGGCATCTCCCATCCAACCCAACAGTGTCTTCCCAATCCAGCCCAATGCCATCTTCTCCCAACCCAATGGCATCTCCCATCCAACCCAACAGTGTCTTCCCAATCCAGCCCAATGGCATCTCCCATCCAACCCAACGGTGCCTTCTCCCCTCCCATCCAGTGGTGTCTTCCCAGTCCCACCCCATGGCCTCTTCCACCCACCCCAACTCTCCATCCTCGTTCCCCTCCTTCCCAGACCCGTTCCGCTCCCTTTCCTTCGGGATAACCCGGAACACCCCCGTGCTGCCGCCACCCCATTCCCATCCCCACAACCACCACCTTGACCTCAAGCATCCCAACCACCTCCCATAGGCTGGAATCCCCTTTTGGAGCCGCGTTACCCCCCCGCCCCGGCTCCGGAGCCCCGGAATGGCACTGGGATTGTCCCATTGGCTCCGGACCTGGCAGTGGAAGTGGGGAGGGGGGGGGGAGGGCATTGAGCTGCCCCCCCCCTCCCTCCCCCCCCCCGTGCTCTCTCCCTCGAGGGATATTTTTGCATTTGTATATTTTTATATAGGAATTGGAGCATTTGTATTTTAATAACCTGTGAAGCACTAACCCCCCCCCCCCCGCCGGGAATTTCAATGGGAAGCAGGGATTTGGGGGGCATTCACCATCAGCCCCCATTCCCCCCCCCCCCCCATTCCAAGCAGGAATCAAGTGCCAAACCCGTGCCCCAGTGAGGTTTTGGGGTGTCCTCGTGTGCCCCCCCCCCCCGGGATGTTCCCATTGGCCCTGATGGAATTGTTTTCCTATGGAAACGTGGATGGGGGGGGGGTTCATTCTGCACCACCCCCATCCTCACCCTGCCCCCCCCCCCCCCAAACACCCCCACCCCCTCCCAGGGTGATGGAGGGGGGGGGACACCCACAAACGTGCCTTGAGATGGGGGTGACAGCAGGGGCCAAGCCCCCCCGTCCCCATTGCCACCCCCCCATGGGGCTGGGGGCAGCACTGGGAACCCCATGGGGTTGGGGTCTATGCAGGGGGGGGGCGATGGGGGGGTCCTGCCCCCCCCGCACTGGCAATAATTCATTACTCTTATCAAGACTCTTGGGTCTGTGATTGCGGGGGGGGGGGCATGGCTGGGAACACCCAAAAGGCGATTTTTGGGGGCAGATGGGGGGGATTTGGGGCTGGTTTTGGTCCCAAAGTGCTATTTTTTTGTACAAAGGATGAAATTGGGGGGGGGGGGGGGTCGGGGGGGGCTTTGTAAATGGGGAACAGCGATGGGGGGGGTTTTGTAATAAAGATGAGTCGCTGGCGTGGCCTGGAGGTGTGATGGGGAGACAGGCCTGGGGGGCAGGCACAGTGTGGGGCTATGGGGGGGCAGGCACAGTGTGGGGCTGGGGGGGGCAGACACAGTGTGGGGCTATGGGGGGGACAATATGGGGCTATG